>NW_020175672.1:2449247-2452499 GCF_003031525.2 Neophocaena asiaeorientalis asiaeorientalis
GGACTCCCAACCACTGCGCCACCAGGGAAGCCCAGCGTTATATATTTATATACATATTATGTATTTTGTACATATTATATAATATGTTTATTTATTTGTAAATTGAGACATCCAAACATAACAAATATGGACAGTTTAAAAAAGTATCTGACGTTGCAAGTTATTAAATGTTTTCTCTTTTTCATAGGTTCATACTATCATTATCTAATTTCTCAAAGAGTAATATGCATTTAGGAGGAGGTCTATCATGTCAATAATGAATATAATTTTATATTTCAAATAACCTTGTTTGTTTAATTCTAGGGGAGAGAAACAAATTGTCATTGTTTTTCCATCATAATGTGGATGGAGACGAGCCCAGCTCTAGGGGAAATTCACTGCTCTAGTAACTGGCAATTCAGACAAAATCTCTGGCTTCGTGAATCCTACCTTCTAGCAGGAATACAGACAAAACAATAAACAAATCCATATACAGTCGACCCTCGAACAGTGTGAGGGTTAGGGGCGCTGACCCTCAGCAGAGTCGAAAATCCGAGTATAACTTGTAGTCAGTGGGCCCCATGCATTCGCGATTTCTCAGTATCCGCGGTTCTGCATCCGAGGATTTAACCAACCCCAGGTTGTGTGGTACTGTAGTATTTACTATTGAAATAAATCCGTGTATAAGTAGACCCACGCAGTTCAAACCTGTGTTGTTCAAGGATCAATTGTAATTTTTTAAGCAATACGTATAACGAAGAAAGACTCAGCGAGATCAAGCGAAAGAGCTGTTTGCCTTGGGATATGCTTGGAGGGCCTCTATAAGATGACGTTAGACCAGAGTATAAAAAGTGAAGGACAAAGCTTGGGGAAGGTTCGAGCAGTGCTCCAGGATGGCAGTTGGTTTGCTTGTTGTCTGTCTCCCTCAGGAAAATGTAAGCATCACAAATGCAGGACATCTTGGCTGTCAGGCTCAATGCAGATACCTCAGTACCTTAGCAGTGCCTGGTACAGAGTAAAAGTTCAATACATAGTTGATTAAATAACTCCACTTTATTTATCTTTTGAAAGATAGTTTAGTTTGATAGTAAGTTAGGGAAGAATTGTAAAAATGCAGTGGACAAATGTGTTTCAATAATAAACCTGCCGAGATTCTATGTGAGCAATGATGTGAAAACAAGTCCAATATAAGCCACGAGAAATATGCAGAAAATGGTATGTGGAATGCTGATGATTAAAGGTACAAGGAAACAAAAAGTAGGCAACTAAATAAGCAAAAAAAAAAAAAAAAAAAAAAAAAAAACGGGGGGGGGGGGTGGTCAGGGCTAAGAAACCCAACGGGGAGGGTGGAACAGATACTCTATTCATTCAGTTTCTATGGAAACCTAATTTCCAGGTCCCAGGTTTCAGTTTGAAATCATTTTCCAGAGATACCCTCTATGTCATTTGAGTTCTCCAGGAAGCAGAAGCTGAGCTGGAGTTAGGGGTTCACAAGCTTTATTGGGAGGTAAGTCCTGTGAAAGGTAAAGAAGAATGAAGCAGACAGCAAAGAAAGCCTTCAGACCTCAGTGCCTCAGTGCCAGGCTGACTTCTAGGACAGGGAAGGCAGAGGTTGGGGGACAGAGGTGGGGAGAAGCAGGATTGTGCAGGAGTGCCTCTGGCTGAGTTGCACATCTGGAGGTGTCTCCACCACCCCACAGGGTGCTCCAGAGCAAAGATCACCCTCGGAGGGGTCCTATATTGGGCGGAAATGGCCAGGCCCTCTCCTCCGGCTGTGCTCGGTCATTGCTGGGGGCCCCAGGGGAGAGCAGAGGCAGACAGCTCGTTGCAGCCCCACTGCAAGCTCTTCCTTGAGGGGAGATCAGAGACGTGCCCCATGCCTGCCACTCTGACAGAAATAGCAGCAGCCACACTGGCACATTGGGTGGCCTTCCAGGGGACTCACATTAGAGGTCTCATTCCCATCATTTTTGTTGTCCTCTTGTGCTGGCCTTATTAATTTTATTAAAAGTTAGACTTCTTTGTCAGACATCTTCTTTTTTTTTTTGTCAGACATCTTTTTAAGCTCTCTATTTTGTGAGTGTTATTTTGTTAAGTTCAAAAATTCATGCAGTTGTTCACAGGTAAGCTGCAAATACTACAAGTGGCTAAAAGCAAGAGGACTAGTGGCTAGTGACGGTGTCACATCCCACCTTACCCTTTTCTCAAATTCCTCATAGAATCTTCATTACGTGTGCTCCTCCTATTACTGAAACAAACTTGGGTCCACTTGCCCACGTGCAGTGAAACCAATCTACTGACGCCAGGTTGTGGTGAAAGAAAGTGCAGCACTTATTGCAGGGCGCCAAGCAAGGAGTCCAGGGAACTAGCGCTTAAAAGGCCCAAATTCCCCAAAGGATTCCAGGGAAAGGTTTTTAAAGACAGGGTGAAGGGGAGGGTTGTGGGGTGTGTGATCAGCTTGTGACATTCTTCTGATTGGTTGGTGGTGAGGTAATCAGGAGTCAACATCACCAAACTTCTGGTTCCAACTGGTCTAGGGTCTACAAGCTGGTGGGCAGCAAACCGTTGATTTCTTCCACTTGGTAAGGTTTTGGTATCTGCAAAACAGCTCACAGGATATGTCTCAGAATATTATCTATAGCCCTTGAGGACGAATTAAAAGTCCATGACTTTGTTTAATGGCTAAACTATTATTATTTTGTCTTGCTTGACTGTTTTCCTTTCTTTCTGCATTTTCTTGCTTCTCTAATTAAATATACTCTGTGGAAATCAGAGAAAGCCTAGGAGGCTAAAGTTTTTCTATAGACAAGAGTCAGGAGGAGGATGTGGGATGCGGGGTCATTTCAGGAAGGCCCCGTAGGGCCCTGCTAGGTTACACTTTCAAATTAGTGAGGGGGCCAGTTCAAGACTGTATGGATATTAGCAGAGACTACTTTCTTTTGTTTTTTCTTTTCTTTCTTTTTTTTATACATCTTTATTGGAGTATAATTGCTTCACAATGCTGTGTTTGTTGTACAACAAAATGAATCAGCCGTATACATACATGTATCCTCATGTCCCCTCCCTTTTCAGCCTCCCTCCCACCCTCCCTATCCCACCCCTCTAGGTGGACACAAAGCACCAAGCTGATCTCCCTGTGCTATGTGGCTGCTTCCCACTAGCTATCTGTTTTACATTTGGTAGTGTATATATGTCCATGCCACTCTCTCACTTTGCCCCAGCTTCCCCCTCCCCCCACCCCATGTCTTCAAGTTCATTATCTATGTCTGCGTC
>NW_020175672.1:2452677-2558838 GCF_003031525.2 Neophocaena asiaeorientalis asiaeorientalis
TTCAAGATCATTATCTATGTCTGCGTCTTTATTCCTGCCCTGCCACTAAGTACATCAGTACCATTTTTTTTTTTAGATTCCATATATATGTGTTAGCATACAGTATTTGTTTTTCTCTTTCTGACTTACTTCACTCTGTATGATAGACTCTAGGTACTTCCACCTCACTACAAATAACTCAATTTTGTTTCTTTTTATGGCTGAGTACTATTCCATTGTATATATGTGCCACATCTTCTTTATTCCCCCTCCCAGGCACCCCTCAGGGGCACCGGTCCTGTCTGGCCTCCACTTCTCCTCCCCTCTCAATACCCCCACATCCTACCAGTTCGCTTGGAAGTTCCTCCCATCTCCTTGGGCGTTGAGGTCCCCCACCAGCATCCAGCAGGCACCCTAGTTGTGGGGAGACGCAAACTCCATGACTTCCCATGCCACCATCTTCTTGTAGAGATCCTGCTTCCTTTGTCTTTGTCTTATTCATTAAGATGTACACACATGCAACTGGAAATTTTATTTCCTCTCGGTACCCATTTGGAGAGTGGGAACTATCTATGACATGTAATGAGGAGATGCAGGAGATACAGAAGAGAGTGAACAGGTCTTCCAAAGACAGGATTCTGTGAGGGGTTTTGTTTCCTGCACCCACCGACTGCTGATATCAAGGGGAATCCACACAGTTCAGAAGCTACCCTTACCACTGGCTCAGGTAACTCTTTATATGGCAACTTAACTACCAGTTTTTCAGGGCTTAGTGTATATCGGAAGCTTCTTATGTATTATTTTTTTGGCCTGAAGTATAGTAATAACATTTCTTCCATTTTGTAGATGGTAAAATTGAGATAGAAAAAGTGATTAAATGTCTCCTGCAAATTCATGCAGCTAGCATGTGAAAGAGGTGAGATACAAATCAAGGGTGGATTCCAAATTTCAAATTCTACCCACTAATTATTTCTCAGATGAGAAATTACATGGCTTACTAAACTATTATGTTAAAAAAATAGAAAGAAGAGTATAACTTTTTGTGCATAGACAGCATATGAGGAAATATGCATGTATTTTTCTTTGTTTGGAGTTTTTTTCTACCTCATTACTTCAGTTCTTGCTTGCTATGGGCAGCTCCCCTCTCTAGGTCCTATTTATATTTCAAAACCTCTCGATTGCTGTGATACTGAGAACAGGTTTCTCATTAGTATTCAGGTGACAACGAGAGGAAGCTACCAAACAATGCACATGATGGAGGCAAAGCTCTCATTATAAACTGAGCTTATGAGAAATGGCAGTCAGTGCTGGTTGCTTGTAGGTTTTTCATTCTTTCTTTCTTTTTTTTAAACAAGGGCATCGTTTAGAAGCAGCCTCTGCCTACATGGCAACATGCTGTGAGCAATGGTAGTATCTGGGTGGGTTGAAACCAGAGTAGAGAGCTTAAAAGAGATTCAGGGAGCGTGCCAGGTCCACAGAGCCAGCCTCTGAATCAGGTGGGGGTACAGTTGACCTTTCATGGAGGGCAACAAGTTCTGGTCTCTTTGTTCTTGGCAAAATTACTCAGCATGCCAGGTTCATGTCAAAAATTCGTGGAGAAAGTTCTGCTTTGACACCCTAATAAGAGCAGCCATCTCTAACCAGCTCAACATTCACTGAGGGGGCAGGACCCAGAGCAGCAGTAGCTCCCCGCTGGGTGGTGGGGATCCTCTTGTGTTGAGGTGTGCGATTTCCCAACGCTGTGCAGTGAGCACTCTCCCGGAGCAGGGATCTTGTGTTGGCTTCCACCGGCTCTTTGGTGTGCTCCTACAGTGGGCGAGGATTCCTTTGCCATCCATTTAGAAACTATTGAGTGGTCACCTCGAGATGAGACAAAGGCAGGTGGAATGGCCCCCTGAATTGGGGGCAACTGTCACAGCCCCAGAAGAACTCTCTTTGCCCACCCTCGAGCATCTGTGTAACCCTGCGTGGCTGGTGATAGGCACACAACTCAGTACTTCTGCCCTAGAATGTAAGTTCTGTGAAGGGAATAACTGGGTCAGTCTAGGTATGTCTATATCCCCAACACCCTGGCACTGAGTTCATCATAGGCAGGTGATAGATACTTCTTTTTATGATTAGATGGACTGAGGGAAGCGCTTTCTATCTGTGTTGGCTGATGAACTGGCATTACCCACATGACAGACTACTTCCAGACCTGCCCAGGAACTCCTGCAGATCCATCTGAGGTTCTCCACCGCTAGCTTGGCTTTCACCACCCTCCTGGCTTGTTTCCTGTCCACATATTACTGGTTATCTGTCACTATTTAAGTCTCCTCTGGCTCTGCCTGACCCTCCAGGCTCTGTCTTCCTGCTTCCTCTAAACTGTCAGTCCTGCACGTTTCTCAACAATCTGACCTCTGCTTCCATGATCTTCACTTTCTAGGGCCTCCCAGGCCTTTTCATGACATCTTGTGACTTTAAAGCTGAGTGACCAAACCCATCTTTCCCTTGAACAACGACCTTCCTGTCACTTCTCCTTCCCTAACCTTCATTTGTGTCCTTTAGGTGGAATGATGTCATGGACACCGGGGATTTTCTTTGAAAGCAGTGACGCTTGCTAAAGTGCCATGCTTCTCCAGGAACAGAGACTAACAGGTAAGCACAAGTAAAGAACCCTTGCCCAAGGTAGAAATAAAATGCAGTGTGACTTTCCATTCTCTGTACTTTGAAGATATGCTCTTGTTCAGCTGACATCTGAACAGCTATTTTGAGTGCGTCACTAGGCCAAGTTCTGGGAGGAATACAAAGAAGCAGGTTCCTCGTCGTTCAGCGGTTTGCAGGAAGAGCTGTGTAGTTGGGCATACACGACTAATGCTGGGAAAAATAACAGGATGTGGCGTGCATGTGAGCACTTCCAGTGTAGCAGGAGTTTTAGGAGCAAGAGGATTGCTAAGAATCACAAAGACCACAAATAAATGCTTTACCACGGGCTGGTCTGGTTTCACTCCTAAAGAACTGCAATCATCCTGGGAGAGTTTTCATAAGCTGGAAACCTCCAGTGGGACAAATCCTAAAACCTTTTATCTATCGTATTTCAAAAGGAGATAATGGAAAGCGTTTCTTTTAAAATGTGTGCATCGCTGCATAGCACAGGGAGATCAGCTTGGTGCTTTGTGACCACCTGGAGGGGTGGGATAGGGAGGGTGGGAGGGAGGGAGACGCAAGAGGGAAGAGATATGGGATATATGTATATGTATAGCTGATTCACTTTGTTGTAGAGCAGAGGCTAACACACCATTGTAAAGCAATTATACTCCGATAAAGATGCTAAAAATACCACAAAGTGTTATCCATCAGTAACTAAAATTCAAAATTTTTATTAAAACCGGTAAGCAGGTCTATTAAAATGTTAAAAATACAATTTAAAAATTTTGTAACTATTGTATAATGAGTTGGTTTGTTGGCAGATGAGTCATTTGGTGATTCTGCTTGCTTCCGTGGAAAGGAAGATAAAGAGAAATACAAGATCTGAGCCATATTTAGAAGATACATTGGATAGGAATCCGTGATTGACTAAAATGTGAAGGTTAAGGGATAAGAGATGTTGTGGATTACACCTAAGTTTCTGTTTTAGACAACTGAATGAACTGGCAATGCCATTCATTTCATTAAAGCAGGAGGAGGTGTGTACATGCAATAGGACAGGACCTCAGGGTTTAGGCAGAGGACTGTCAGGGAAAATGATAAGTTTATGGAATCTGAGAAGTCTGAGATGTTTTGTAGGCATTTGCATAAATGGGGCTAAACTTCATGTAGAAGATCTGGGTTGAAGACATTGATTTTGGGGTGCTAGGCTTGACGTTATTTATTAACCATCCACCAACCATACCCTCCCATCTTCCTTGCTAACAGAACTCCAATTTCATTCAAGCAGTGATGTACCCAGTTTAAAAAAGAATGAACAAAAATTGGTTAAGTCAAAAAAATAGATAAAATAAAATTTTATTAAGTAAATAAAAAATAAAATGTGTGCATTCAAATATTTGCCTTTCCAACAACTTATCCCGAAAATATTTTCCCCATGTGTTTTCCATACGTATCTCACTTTAAAATAAAAATTGAGGAAAGTGACCTTCAAATATATTATTGTTATTTTTAGGAATATTGAATATGCAAATATTTGCCCAACCCAGACCACAAGTCATGTGAATTATTCACAATTTTTCTTCTTCTTTTTTTTTTGCATCCCGAGAGAGTGTTGTCTTCCACACTCTAAGTAGCAAAGGATTTGGCTCCTTAGTCAATGATGTTATGCAAAGGGAATGGAGGAACGTGGGGTGATCTCCAGGGTCTATTATAATTTGAGAGGTGGACATCTCTGCCACATCTCTGAAGTAACAATTCCTTTCTTCGGACAAACCAAAAACCTTTTTGTATAGGCTACCTACTGTTGTGTGAGAAAATATCCCAAACCTCAGCGACTTAAAACAATGTATTCTTATCTCTCACTCAGAGTCTCTCATGTCGTAGGTAGATGGGGACTGAAGCTACAGTCATCTGAAGTCCCAACTGGGTTGCATATCCAAGATGGCTCCCTCACATCTCCCAGGACTGGCGGTTTAGGCTGGCTGTCGGCAGAGGGCTCCTCCAGGGTGTTGACGGGAACACATACACGTGGATTTTGGATGTGGCTTTGGGGCTCCCAATAGCATGGCTCCTAGGTTCGGGAAGGATTATAACCATTACATATATGATTATTATATATATGATGTATATTATATGTATTATATTATATAGTATATTGTAACCACCATTGTCCTTTGCTCCCAACTTTGTACATCAGGAGCTTAGGAAGAGCTTGGGTGGGAGGTTTGTCTCTGATCCATGTGATGCCATGTGGGGCTGATTCCAAGAGGCTCAAGTAGCACTGAAAAGCTTCTTCTGTTCTAGCCTCAGGAGCCCCAGAATTTCATTTCCACTATCCTCTATTAGTCAAGCCACTGGCTATCGTATTCAAAGAGTGGGGCATTAGACTCCACCTCTTGATATGAGAAGCAGCCTGCATTTAGGGAGAGAGACTACCTACCAGTCTGCCCCTGGCCATTACACTTCACGCTTCTGCCACGTGCAAAATACACCCCTGCCCATCTCAAGGCCCATATGTTCTCATTCTAGCATGACAGTAGCTCAGAGTCCAGAAGCTCCCCATCTAAATCAGGTCCAGGTGTAGTAGAGGTTTCTCAAGTGTAGTTACTCTCAATTTGAGACCTGTGAACCGAGGAGCAAGTTATCTGCCTTCCTCACACCCAACATACAATGCCGATGTAAGAGTAGGATAAAGTAATGAATGGTCCAGCGCCCAAAGTGGGGGAGTGTGAGATGACATGTGTGTAGCATCATTGTCCTAAAGCATTTCTGAGATCTAGCCAGGCACATGTTGGCTTTTCCCTGACACAGGCTCTGATTCCGCTCCCTGGGAGACATTCTCTGTGTATCTAGACTCTGCTCTCTGGGCTTTTGCTCTACGTTTGCAGTTGTGTTGTTTTCTCAGCCTGCTTCCAGCCCTGGAAGACTGGGGACCCAGAGGTCTTTTTTTATACTGAACTGTCCTTTTCAATCCAAGCTAACAAGTAAAATTCTCTTACAAACTATGAGTTGCCTATAAACTACATCAGCGTTTACTCTATTAGACAAAAGCCAGATCTGTCCATCTCTTAGATGCAGGTTCCTTTATCTCGAGAGTCAGGGTGCTGTTGGACAACACACTTAGGATCCATAAAAATCCTTTCATCTAGCTGGGTATCTAAAAGCCTTATCCTCAAGATTCTTAGAAGCCTCATTGTTTATTTCCTAGAGAATCTTTGAGGAGACTCTTAAATCTTCCTGAATTCTCAACAAAGGCTCTTACTGTTGTACCTTTTTTTCAAGGCCTAAGCATTTTATTTTTGTTTTTATAATTGAAGTATAGTTGAGCTACAATGTTGTGTTAGTTTCAGGTGTACAGCAAACTGATTCAGTCATACATATACCTGTATCTATTCTTTTTCAAATTCTTCTCCCATTTAGGTTATTACAGAATATTGAGCAGAGTTCCCAGTGCTATACAGTAGGTCCTTGTTGGTATCTATTTTAAATACAGTAGGAGTACATGTCAATCCCAAACTCCCAATCTGTCTCTCCCCTCAACGCTTTCCCCCAGTAACTATGTTTGTTCTCTTAAGTCTGTGACTCTGTTTCTGTTTTGTAAATAAGTTCATTTGTATCATTCTTTTTAAGATTTCGCATGTAAGTGATACCATGATATTCATCTTTCTCTGTCTGACTTACTTCACTTAGTATAATAATCTCTAGGTCCATCCATGTTGCTGCAAATGACATTATTTCATTCTTTTTAATGGCTGAGTAATATTCCGTCGTATATATGTACCACAACTTCTTTATCCATTCATCTGTTGATGGACATTTAGGTTGCTTCTATGTCTTGGCTATTGTAAATAGTGCTGCAATGGACATTGGGGTGCATGAATCCTTGGGAACCATGTTTTTCTCTGGATACGTGCCTAGGAGTGGGATAGCTGGATCATGTGGTAGCTCTATTTTTAGTTTTTTAAGGAACCTCCATGCTGTTCTCCATAGCGGCTGTACCAATTTACATTCCCATCAACAGTGTAGGAGGGTTCCTTTCTTTCCACACCCTCACCAAACAGCATTTACTGTTTGTAGATTTTTTGGTGATGGCCATTCTGACTGGTGTGAGGTGATATCTCATTGTAGTTTTGATTTGCATTTCTCTAATAATTAGCGATGTTGAACATCTTTTCATGTGCCTCTTGGCCATCTGTATGTCTTCTTTGGAGAAATGTCTATTTAGGTCTTCTGCCCATTTTTTGATTGAGTTTTTGGTTTTTTGATATTGAGCCGCATGAGCTGTTTATAAATTTTGGAGACTAATCCCTTTTTGGTCTCATCATCTGCAAATATTTTCTCCCATTCTGTGGGTTGTCTGACTTAGGCTTTTTATAGCATGGTGCTCTTTGGTAGTGCCACTTGTTACATGGCACATGGCTTCCAAGAGAAAAGAAATAGAAGCTCCCAGGCCAGATAAGGTCAAAGCCTGGAACTGGCACGTCATTATTTCTACAATTATTTCTATCTGTCAAAGAAGTCACAGGACCCACCATGTTCTATGAAGTGGAGAAATAGACTCCACTCTTTGATGGGCAGTGTCAAGGTGGCATTGCATGAGAGCATGTGGGTTGGGAAATAGAGCTGTGAGCATACCTGAAAGTACAGTCTGCCACTTTCTTTGGTGTTCCTGCCAAAACTTCACTCCATAGCACCTCGTGGCCATATTCTTCCACTGTCTACCCCTCTCGATGCCATACAGAAAAATTGATGTTATCTTACCCCTATTTGCATGGAAGCTAGCCTTTAATGTCAAATTGACACTTTATTGTACTTAAAATCGTATTTTTAAGAATAAAATTTAGATGTTAAAAGTAGGTTCTGTGCTCCATCAAATACTCGCTCATCTGTAATTCTTTCCAAATGTGATGAAACTTCGAGAAAGCCCAAGGATTTTCAGGTTAAATGAGATGAGATCAGGTTCTTCCTTACCTTAGATGTATACAGTGTTATTGTGAGATGTAAAACAGTATTTACAGACTTTTGTATGAAAGAGAAATTTACAAATTCTTTGATAAAATTTGGCCATCTACATTTATTTCTGAAGAAATTTTAACATCAGAAGATTGCCAAGGAATCTGTGAAATGCACAGTTTTCAGCATATATCTACATATTTTATTGTAACTTCACATCGTGGTTTTAAATTTTTCTCAACTTGTGATCTTAAGAATAATTTCTTTAAACAATGATACAAACTTGTCTTAGAAACAAAATACAATTTGGGGTTTGAAGAGGATGTTACTATGAAGTGGACACAAATAAACGAACTTCCCTCTGTTTAAACTATAATATTTGGTAACATCTCATAGCAACCAAAGAATGAAAGAAAATGTGTTTAAGCTTTTGTCTTTTGTCCATTGATCAGGATTCATTTACACTTGCACCAATGTCTAAATAGTATATATGGTTTTCCTTATTTTATATTTGCTATTCCCATAACTTAATATTCTTCTGGGCCACTTTCTTCTGAGAACTGCATTTTTGATGTTATCTAAAGAAAATCAGAATGTGTAAGGTATGTTGATTGGAATTTGCTCCTTTATCATAGCTCCCATTTGTAAGAATAATTTATATACAAAAATGCTAGAATAATTTGCACCATCTAGACCAGGCTGTTATAATTAGAAGACCAGGCTATTATAATTTTAGGGAGCAAAACTTCATAGAGGATTTAGTAGATTGCAGGACCCACTAACAGTATGGGAGTGAGGGATCAGATAGCTCTGTGTGTAGCAAAAGTGAAGACCATCTGGGATTTGGAAAACATAATGCCAGACATTCTACCCTTTATCTTACTGAGTTAGGAGTATTTTTTAAGGTCTTTCCTCCTCCTTCTCTTCTTCTTCCTCCTTCTTCTTTTTTTTTTTTTTTTTTTTTTTTTTTGGGGCCCGAAAGCCCCTCCTTCTTCTTTTAAAATTAAAAAAATTTTGTTTAAAAGCAGTTGAATTAGTGCATAATTTGCATACAATAAATTGTACCTATAGAAATAATAAACACTGCATTACTCCAAACTTTTCCCCATGTACCTTTGTAATCCCTCCAAAACCCCACCTATCCTCCCAACCCAGGCAACTACTGATCTGATGTTACTATGATTAATTTGCATTTTCTAGAATTTCATTAAAATGGAAACACATAAAGGTGGCCAAGATGTTAGAGTAGGAAGACCCTGAGCTCACCTCATCCCAGGGCACACCAAAATTGTAACTATTTACAGAGCAACTATCAATGAGAACAATGTGAAGACTAGCAGAAAAGATCTTCTATGACTAAAGATATACAGAAGGAACCACACGGGATGGGTATGGGGGGGGAGACGTGGTATAGTCAAAATACATACTGTTAGGTAGATGGCCCCCAAAGAGGAGGATAATTACAATCGCGGATGTTCTCCGCAAGGAGTGAAGGGTCTGAGCCCCACATTGGGCTCCCCAGCCCAGGAGTCCTGCACCAGGAAGGTGAAAGCCTAGAACGCTTGGTTCTGAAGGCCGGTGGTGCTTACTTTGGGGGAGACAGAGAGCTGTGGGAAATAGAGGCTCTACTCCTAAAGGGCTCACACAAAATCTCACACTTTCCAGGACCCAGGGCAGAAGCAGTAATCTGAGCAAAGCCTGGGTCAGACCCACGTGCTGATCTTGGAATGTTTCCCTGAGAAGCGGGAGGCAATTAGGACTCACCCTGAGGACATAGACACTGGAAGCAGCCATTTCAGGGAGTTCATCCTACCATGGGGACACTGATGCTAGCAAGTGCCATTTTGGAATCCTCCCTCTAGGTTATTAAGGCCTGGACCCTGCCCTGTTCACCAGCCAGTCTACACCAGTCCTGGGACATCCCAGGTCAAGTGGCCACCTGGGCAGGCACAGAGGCCCATCCACCAGCGGGTTGGAGGTCACAGAATCCCCTGACCCCCAGCCACCCTGAGATGCAGCCCCACCCACCAGAGGGTCCAGGACCTGGCCCCAGCACCCAGTGTGCAAATACTAGCCCCAAGACCTCTGGAGTCTTGCAGCCGGTCATCAGACTCAGCCATCAAGTGTACAAATATTTACATTATAGGCTCCCAGAAAGAGAAGAGAGAAAGGGTCAGAGAACAAATTTAAATACATAACAGCTGAAAACTTCCCTAACTTGGGAAAGGAAACAGACATCCAGGTCCAGGCAGCACAGAGAGTTCAGGAAAGGATCAATCGAAAGAGTACCACCCCAAAACACACTGTAATTAAAATGGCAAAAATTAAAAATAAAGAGCGAATATTAAAAGCAGCAAAGGAAAAGCAACAAGCTGCACACAAGGGAACTCCCATAAGATTGTCAGATGACTTTTCAGCAGAAACTTTGCAGGCCAGAAGTGAGTGGCGTGATTATTTTAAAGTGATGAAAGGGAAAAACCTACAACCAAGAATACTCTACCTGGCAAGGCTCTCATTCAGATTTGAAGGAGAGATCAAAAGTTTTACAGACGAGGAAAAGCTCAAAGAGTTCAGCACCACTAAACCAGCTTTACAAGAAATGTTAAAGGGACTTCTCTAAGTGGAAAAGAAAACTCTACAACTAGAAATGTGAAAATTGCAAAAGGAAAAATCTCATAGGTAAAGGCAAATATACAGTAAAGGTAGTAGATCAACCACTTATAAAGCTAGTAGGAAGATTAAAAGACAAAACCAAGTTTGTATGAGCATCGGGTACTGTGCTCTCTAATCTTTTTGTGTGTTTCTTTCTCTGGTATTGGGGAGTTTCCTTACTCAGGTGTATTAATACTGTGTTGAGTAATCAAGAATGCCCCTGTTTAGATCTTCAGAATTCTCTTCTGTGTAGCACTCTCTTATCCACCAACTCTGTCTGGCTCCATGGGCTCCAGACTCTCAGCTTGGTCTCTTGAACTCAGGGAGTCTGCCAGGGTCTGCCTGCATTCCCCTCCCTGAACGGCAACCTGGAACTTTCTAAAGCAGAAAACTGGGGTAATTGTAGGGTTCACCTCACTTATTTCCGTCTCTCAGAGATCACTGTTCCTTTGTAGCCTGATGTCCAGTGTCTCGAAATCCATTGTTTCATGTATTTTCTATTTTGGGGGTTTGCTTCAGTAGAAACATAAATCTGTTCCCTGCTGTTCTATTTCGGCTGGAGTGGAAGTCTTCGCTTTTTCTTTTATAAGTTATAACACCCACCTCTATCTAGCCCAGGCAGATTGTCGTGTATTGTTTTAGATTAAGAAAACAAATTTATATAAACCTTAATATTATCCCATGTTTAAAGGAGTTTGGAAACATTCTGAGCATTTTGCAGAGAGACGTAGGAGGTACCAGACAAGAATTCCATTCATGACCGACTTATCTCCTTGAAGTCTCCCTTCGGCTGGACCCCAACCCCCCCCCAGCACTGGTTCTGCCCTGGAACCATCTGCAGACCCAGCCTGAGCAGGATCTTCTCTTTCTCTCCCCACCTAGCTGTTTGATGTATCTGTCTTTCTAATGTAAAATCAATGAAGACTTTCCAGTCTTCTTTCAAAATTCTCTCTACCACCCCATTGATATAGATTAAAAAGACCTGCCTCCAGAAGAGGTAAAAACAGAAATCTCCTGATAAAGTGCTGTGTGTCTATGTCTGTATGTTCATGAGTTTGTGAGAGAAATGTTATTAATATATCTTCTCTCATTTTCTTTAATATATCACATAACTTAAGCTTGGAAGAGTAATAGGCTTAATTAATCACTCTTGTAATTAGACAAATAAAAGGTCTGTCTGGTCCTAGTTTCCTGACTGCTAAGATTCTCCCAGATTTAAACTTTTTTTTTTCCCCCATTGGATCTCTTCCAATCCTTCTGTGTGGTTCTGAAGGCATTTTTCAAGGACTGGAAATCTGGAGTGACAGGAAGTATTTCTGTGGGGCATGACAGGAAGGCAGGAGTCCTGAAAGACCACTGCATATTTTCCCCTAGGATCACCTTACCTGGGAGAGGTGCACCTGTGTTCATGGCCGCAGGAACTCTCTAGTTTAAAGGTAAGGCAAGAGTCAGCAGGGGAAGTGTAACTTTGCACTTTCCTGACAGTCTGTGAAATAAATGGCCCTGGCCTGTTCTCTGACACTGAACTCAGCAGGGAGAAAAAACCTACTTGGAATAAACAGTCACATGCAGCTATGGAGTCGAGAAACCTTTCCTGGGAGGAACACCTAAGAAGGCAAACAGGGTTGTCATCCTGAAAGCTCTCACATGATTTCATTTTTGTCTTAATGTCTGTGTCATGCCTTTTCTACAAAAGAGAATCTTCAAACGTGAAAGAGTAAAACAGACAGTGTTAAGAGTAAATTGAAATTCAGAACAGGAAAGAAAACTGTTATGCATGATAGTAAGACCGCACTTAAATATTTTAAATTCATGTCTTCAGGCAGAAACAAATTAAATTCCAGTTTAGTTGTAACAATTCATTCATTGATTCAGGAAACAGTTATTGAGTGCCTACCAAGTACCAGCCCTGTTCTGTGCATATGTTCACGCAGCTGGGAGAAAAAGAGATAAAGATCCTGCCCTCTCAGTGCTTTTATTTGTAACTGTGATTGCAAAAACCTTTCCTCCACTCTTTGAAATGTCATAGGGAACAAGAAACTGCCAGTTGAGAGGAGATGCCAAATTCCTTCTTAATTTTCAAAGAAACGGCAGAAGCAGAATTCAGAAACTGTGCCACTGATAACCTTAGGTAAAATTAGAAAATAAAGTTGAGTCCCTAAGACAAGAAAAAGGAATTACCACGTGCCCAGTTATACAAAGTCATGTGAAAGAGCCTTGCTTCACTTTGTCATTGAGTTTTTAGACAGGTAAGTCAGGAGAATTCTATGTGCAAAGTATACCTTGATTTCCAAAAGACATTTCTTAGCTGTTTCATATCACTTTGCAGATTGGTTAGAAGGGTATGGACCGGCTGAGTAAACACTCTCTAAGAATCTACATTTAATGGATTGATATAAAGTTGGAAGGAGATTTAAAATTTCAGCTGATATAAATATACTTATTTTCCTGTAATACAACAGGGACTCTTGACATTAAAAAAATAAAAAGAATATAAGAATATTTAATTGGGAACCATGGGCACAGGTATGAAGTGAAATAAAAACATCTACTTCAAAAGTTTATATGAAGATTAAGAATTCATGGTCTTGCCACATAATAGGAACTCCATAAATATCACTCTGATCCCTCACTCCCTGGCTCAAAATGTAGTGTTTACTTTTCATCCTGTTCCTGAAGGTATGCTTAGATATCATCATTTCTAAAACAAAATATATGCATACTATGATTCGAACTTTGGTAATATCTGGTGTTCTGTTACCTTAAAAATGACCTAAAACCACTCTCCATATATTATGCTATATAATATTATTTACATTTTGAATGTTGGATATAAACTTATTTTGAAACACAAATAACTTAGTAACTTTTAATAATTAATATTTAGGCTTTTTGATGAGTTAAAATACATAAACTACTCACTCTTTTAAGTACCTACATTTTCTCATAAAATGAAAATAGAAAGCATACTTGACCATGTTCTCATCAAAATCTATGTCCTTGGTTTCTTTTCCTGTTAATGTTAACAGCAGAATGATGGCCCCAAAACGATAAATGTACAAGAATGCGTTTTACAGCACTATTTGAAATTGGAAAAATAAAATAAAAGTGTCCTTTTAGGGGAGTGGCAATATAAGTTATAATACATCTATACCATGGCGTTAATTATATGCAATGATAAACAATAAGGAGGTGGACCTATAAATATTGACTTGGAGAGATCTCAAGACAACTAAGAAAATAAATAAAGCCTTAGTACAGTATACTTCCAACAATGTAAGCAAAAGGACAATGGATGTGTGTGAGTGTGTGTGTGAGTGTGAGTGCATAGGAATAAGGGTTAGAAGATGGTACTTAATCTTTGTAAAATTTTATTTTACTTTTTAAAATTTTTACTGAAGTATAGTTGATTTACAATGTTGTGTTAGCTTCTGGTGTACAGCAAAGTGATTCCACTATATATATATTCTTTTCCATTATGGTTTACTACAGGATATTGAATATAGTTCCCTGTGCTATACAGAAGTACCCTGTTGTTTATTTTATATACAGTAGTTTGTATCTGCTAATCACAAACTCTTAATTTATCTGTCTCCCCACTTTCCCCTTTGGTAACCATAAATTTATCTTCCTTGTCTGTGAGTCTGTTTCTGTTTTGTAAATTAGTTCATTCAGTACTTAATCTTTTGATAGCAGCGATCTCTGATGAGGGAATAGGGAATCAGTACAAATGAAATGAATGGGACATTTATATTTTATTCTCGTTATTACTGTATTGATCAAGACTTTTAAACAAAAATGCATGAATATGTTTCTAGTATAAAAATAATAAATAATGAAAAATAACACTGATATTATTTATGGGGATTTAAAGTAAAAGATTGACAAACACTCAGTCATTGGTCAAGAGAAGGATTTTTCTTTAAGCCAGGTCTCAAAGAGCACGGTAATAACCAGAAGAAAAATTAAGGACTCAAATCCAATTTGTTGTTTAAAGAGAATAATGAAATAATATTCTGATGATTAAAATTTTCTTTAAAAGTCTAATTTGCCTGTACAGAAAAGTAATTTTACCATTTGCAATTAGTCTTCTTTAGACACTAAGAGCAAATATAATTACCATACTTTCTTTTTTTGCAACTATTCACATGAAAAGATCTAAACCTACAATATAAAAGAGGGAGATTCATTAGCTAGATTTTATTCTATATTATCATTTTAATCAATTTGTCTAGATTGACCCCCAAAACAGTAAGAGCTCATCTCCTACTTTTGATATTCACAGGAGGGATTCAGATGCCCTAACATTGATTGTGATCAAGATGCTCTCCTCCTCCACCTCCAGTCCCTCTTCTGCTTTTTCCCTTTGTCCTCCTCCTTCTCTTCCTCCCCCTCCACTTCCTCCTGCTTCACTTTCTTCCCCTTCCTCCTTTTCAAATGGCACTTCTTTCATTCATTTAGTTACCAAATCAGAACGTGTAGAATGGATTTGCCTGTTACCTGTATTAAATGAATCAGCATCAATGAAAACATTTCTAAACATTCTTTCAAAGAAATCTTTGGAGAGACCATCCTCAAGCCCAGTGTC
Source organism: Neophocaena asiaeorientalis asiaeorientalis (assembly GCF_003031525.2). NCBI lineage: Eukaryota > Metazoa > Chordata > Mammalia > Artiodactyla > Phocoenidae > Neophocaena > Neophocaena asiaeorientalis. Next base: position 2,467,478 of record NW_020175672.1, read on the forward strand.
CCCAGCAATACCTCAACCACATAGTCCAACATTTACTTTTTCCATTTTTGACCCATACAATTTCAGAGATGTAAAATAAGATGTAAAATAAGAGGTCTGGTGCCAATCAGTCATTGTGCTTGTATTTAGGTATGTTCCAGAGAACTAAAACTAATTGGTCTTTTTTTAGGGCAATGCCTTTGATGTTGTTTGTGTCAAAAACGTCATCCCCTCCTGCTAGAGACCTGTATGCTTCTGAACAGGTCGTAACTTTTCTGTCTATCTTGGCAAGTTATATCTGCTTTTAAAGAGGCTGTCAGTTTGGTCATAGGTCACTTGAAGCACTTATTTTGTAAATTGTGGGTGTTTGATTCTCTCAGAGGTGTCAGAGCACTTTGTTCTTATTCCTTTCTAAATTTTGCCATGAAGAAAAAGAGCTGTCATAAATCACCTTCTTTGACTTTCACTGGGCAAGAACTGTGTCCTTCAACTTCAAGAAACAGTTACTGCTACATAGATTTCTTTGTCCCGCCTATTATAAAGAAATAGACAAATATTTGTAAAATCATATGTAAACATCTGTGTGATAAGTGCATAGTACAGTAATTGTGTAGCCATCCATGCCAGCCTACATGGAGAAGGCCACCCTGCCCCATTCAACAGGGGTGGGAACAAGGCTTCTCCATTTTCAACATGCCATCCGTGAAGACTCCACCAATGTTCTTAATCTGTTTGCAACACTTTTCCCATGAACCCAAAAGTAGAGTGGAGGGAGAGAGATTCTAGATTTGAACTTGACATGTATTCATCTTTAGTTGAGTTCCATGGTATACACGTGCGTGTCTAAAAATTGTTCTTATGTTAGTTCAGCCAAAAATCCATACCTTGGCTCAGCATAGATCTTTATGCCTAGAATTTGTCTGGATTCCAGCCACTTGACACAAATGCAGTGAAAGAGAAAGCATGATGGAGGCTAAATTTTCAGCCATCTCATTTGAAATCAGAATTTAGTGAAGTTAGAGAAGATAAACTGATGCTTTACGAACTCAGCAAATATTTATTGAGTGTCTCCTCTGTTGCAAGCACTTTTCAAAGCTTTTGAGAAACCAGATAGAACTTTTGTGCATGGTTCCTGAGAACTAGCTGCCATAGCAAAGGAATTCCAGTGTCCTAGGCAGTGGGTGTGCTCCTTCATGTGCCATTTATGTGTTGGCCAAAGGTCAGGATAAGATTAGGCTGAACGTTAGCCCATAACCAAGAATCGTCAACCTCACAAAGAAGGTCAATATCATGAAAAAGACATTAAAATTCCATGGAATGCCCCATGAAGTAGAGTTAATATGCTAAGCACCCCATTAAACAGACCTAATAGACCAAATATTGAATAAAAAGGAGAAATAACCTTAGGTAAAACACAAAAATATTATGTAGAATTACATGTCAATAAAATTGAAAATATGGGTAAATTTGGGAGAAATAATAAAATGTTCAACTTGGTGCAAGGAAAAATAATAAACATGAATAGATTGATAACCGATAAAGAAATTTGAATGTAATAAAAAGGCATCCTCCTCAAATAGTTCTAGGCCTAGAGAGTATTACAGGTAAATATTGTCAAAATATCAGTGAGCTGGGACTTCCCTGGTGGTCCAGTGGTTAAGACTCCACGCTCCCAACGCAGGGGACCCGGGTTGGATCCCTGATCAGGGAACTGGATCTCACATGCTGCAACTAAGACCTAACGCAGCCAAATAAATAAATATTTAAAAAATGTCAATCAGCAGATTCTATTTCTTTGTCAACATGCTCCTGTAAATTAAATCCATATATTAAGTTGCACAAAGTGTCCAATTCATTTAATTATGTATGTATAACCTTGATACTAAACTATCTATGAAAACAAAATTATAGACAAATTTCAAAATATAGATGCAAAAGTTCTAAATTAACATTAGGGGATCTACATTATAATTGAGTATATTTTTTCTTGGAAATGCAAGGATAATTAAATAGCCGAGTATTTCCCAATATTTTTCACCACATTAATGGGAAAAAAGCCACATACTTTTTCATACATGCAGAAAAGTCATTTGAAACATTTCTGCACTTGTTTATGCTCATAGAAATTAGGCTTATAGAAAGCAGGAATAGACAAGAAATTCTTTAACTTAATAAATGTTGTCTCCACAAAACCCAAAGCAAATGACAAGGAATTTTAGAAATATTATCTAAGGTTTGGAAGAAGGCATGGATTCTTGGTATTGCCACTATTGTACAATGTATTATGGAAGGTCTGGCAAAGGTAGTATGAAAACCAGTATGGAATAGAAAAGATTGTATTGTCATTATTTCCAGAAAATTTGGTAGTTTACCAAGAAACCAAAGGGAATAAACAGAAAAGCTATTAAAACCAATAAAATACTTCAGCAAGATTGTTGGATTCAAAAACGTAGCAGTATTGCTACGTTTGTTGGATTCAAAAAAGTCAGCAGTATCCCCCTACACCGGCAATAATCAAAGATAATATAATAGAAAAGGTACAATAAACATGTGGCAATTAATCAAACAAAATTCTATTAAAACACACCATATAAGGCCTGAATAAACGGAGAATTACATTATGTTCATAAACTGGCCAATTTAACATCATGAAGAAGTGAATTTTTTTGGAAGTAGGGAAGTTTTTTAAAACAAGTCCCAAGAGTACAAGCAATGAAAAATCTACATTCATTCTACAATACCAAACAAAATGCCCCACTTAAAGAAAAAAATCTAAAGATAAGTGACAGCTAGAAAATATCTGTAACATAGATGACACAAAGAGTCAATATCAATAAAATATAAAAATTCTAATAAATAAATAAGTAAAAGAAAGCAACCCATTAGAAATCTGGTCATGTGATACAAAGAGGCAACTGCAGAAGTCATTATAATGCCAATAAACATGAAACTATGGTAAACCTCACTAATAATTAGTTACTAATTTTAAAAACACCTATGATTTTTTCACCTATCAGATCACTAAAATTGTAAATTCTGACATTATTAATGTGTTGGCAAAGCTATAGGGCACTGATTCTCAAACATTGCTGTACATTGTAATCACCTGTGGATCTTTGAAACATTCTAATGCCTGGCTCCCACCCCAGTATTCTGATTTAATTTGAATAGACTTTCAAAATCGTGCCTCTGACTTTAGAAAAATATCATGTGGGATGTGCTATAAAATTTCAAATATTCAAAGGGATGTTAAAAGATTGGATTGCCTAATGTGAGTCTAATAGGAAGAACAATTATTCATAAATGGTGTTTGCAGAAATACATTAGGAAAAACTTTTAGCAATAGTGTCCAAAGAATGAAGGATCTGCCTCATGAAATAGAAAGCTATATATGTCAGTGGAAGTATTAAAGCACATGTTGGACAATAACTTGGTAGGGTTTGTAGAGAAAAATTCAGGGTATTAGATTGGTAGATGGAATAGATGACCTTAAAATGACCTATAAAATGTGACAGTAGAAAAGCTGGTGAGTCCAACCTGAATCTTCCTTTTTACCTTTTTTTTTTTTTCTTTTTACCTCCAAGAATTCCTGACTCAAGGCTTTCTCCTGGGGGGAAAAAAAAAAAAAAAAGCATAACCCAGAACGTGGCTGTGATTTCAATTCTTGTTCCTCCATGGTTTTATTGGTCTCTCCAAGTATGGAGTTAGATGGAGAATAGGAATATCACACCGTTCAGGGTACATTTAACAAAATACTTCCCATCTTGGAAGTGAGTGAAGATTTTCCTCCACTTTGTAGATTATGCTTTAGAGCTTCTGCTTTAGAACTCAGGCATTTAGTGATTCCTCTGCTGTTCAGAGGCTTTGGAACACTGAGGCACGTCCTCATACAAGACATGAGGTTTGGCAATGTGAAGCTAAAAAAGCCCCGCATTTCTGATGCTTCAATTGTTTACTAAGAACAAAGGTGACTAAATCCTCTGATGCTATATGCTGAAACTTTTACTTAGGGTCTGGCAAGAACAGAGGTTTCAAGGTAAATAAGCATATACCACCATTCAAACAACCCCTTGTATTATATATATAATATATTGTATGTATATATATATTTCAATGATTATATAAATAATGATTTTCTTGCTAAGGACATGGAAAATTCCTTATAAGATTTAGTGAAAAAAAAGACTACATTTGGTCCACATATGTGCATGTATATTAACATGTATAATACTCTGTACACATAACTTTCCTTCTGATAATTTACTCCAGGTGGTTATAAATATAATTACAGGCAGCAGAAAGAAAATAAGATATCTGTGACTACCAAAAGAAAAGTACTCAAGCTTCTGAAATAGGTTATGAATCGGTACACAGTGAAGTTGAGTTGATTTGTGACTTTTGACTATCATCTTGACTTCTTCATCTATTTGATCATTTTTAATACCTAATTTTACTAAATTTCCCAGTGTCCTTGTTTTTAAAGAAATTAACCTCAAGTTCTTGGCTAGGTGAAGAAGTGAAGCAGGCAGAAGAGAAGGACTAATTGGAGAGTTAGCATTCAGTGTGAATTATGGCGTGGCGGGCATTTGCAAAAAACTTCCCACCAATATTTTATTGGAGCCTCACAACTCCTCCGTCAAGTGTTACTATTATCTTCCTCTTACATGAGGAAAATGAAGCTTAGAGAGATTAAATAATTTGCCCAAGATCACATGGGGTGTGACAGAACTGTGGCTTGAATCCAAAAGATCTGACTTTGCCGTGAATCTATTAGTCTGTAGGAACTTGTTAAACACTGGTAGGAGAGAACTTCCAAAAAACTCCATATTACATATAAAAAGAGATAGAACCAGGTATTTTTCAAATCAATTCAGTTTTATGTGAAAATATTTTATAAAGGAACTTTTATTGAATTTTATAAAATACTCAGCAGCGACATAAACCTGAACTCAAATGCTGAAAGACATCACAGATTTTTAATACCTTAATTCAGAATTTGTAATTAATTATACCTAAGCTAGATAAAATTTACCTGTGCACATTTTTAAGAAAAGAGCACTGTATGTAAAATAACCATAAGTGATATTTTAAACAAAGTTAAAGAATAAATTCTTCCTGTGTGTTTTAGCATATTCATTTGCCACTAAACGGCACTGCTAAAGTTAACGCATCTTATTAAATTTAAGCCTGATATGATCTTCTTTTAGAAATATATAACAACTAGTTCAAATTAGGCTACGTACTTTAAAGTAAAAAAATATATAATTCATTCAAAAATATTTAATAGTTCAGACATTTTTCAAAATCAAACGAAAGTTCCATTCAGTAATTTCAGATTAATGAGGTTTTATTGTCTATTTGAACGAATGCCTATGATGTCTATTACTTTCGAAGAGATACTGGAGTTGTTAGGATGTTTCAATTGTAGGATACAGTAACTGTTCATTTTCCTTTTATTAGTTAAAGATAATGTTACAGTATTTCTTCATTTTCTGTTTTATATTCAAATTGGTTTTAAGTCCAAACACCTGAGACCAAAGTTACCTAGTATTCTTGAACTCCAAATTATACAGAAGTTTCTAAATTTAGAAGGTGTTGTTCTCCCTCCCATTTGGGGGATTCTGTTTTATAGATAAGTAATAACTTGTCACAGCACTTGAACAAAATTACTGATGCCATACCCAGTGATGTTCTTATTATGTTATACCCCTGACACCAAAAGTAAGGGCTAAAGCACAGCGTAGGTGCTTGTTCTCAGCCTGATCAAACAAGCTTAATTATGACCTCCAGATAAAGGTACTGCCATTAAGCCATTGAATTATCACAGATAAGGCTGAGTCTCTGTTACTGTCTGATGATAAATCACAGCTCACAACGGTAAAGGAGTCAGAGCTCACACAGCTAATCGTTCGAGGGCTTGGATGGACCGGTTCTCCTACTGTTTTGCATCTATTTATATTGTACTCAGATCCCCCAAATGGCCTCTGCTTATCTGCAGCTTTAGATAATTTATGTTTTTTGGTGTGTCACCTCACTGCTGAAGCTGTTATCAGGAATGAGGAGGTTTAGGAAATCGGATCCAGTAAAATACTAATCCTCCTGCCAATTGCTACACAAAAACAAGTTTTCTTTGCTGATTTGCTTTTGTTTATTTGATACTGCAAATGTGGATTTTATGATTACAGTTTAGGACAATTGTTTAGCTCCAAAACAAGCGTTTAATTTGTCTAGCTTCCTCTTTTCACAAGAGTGGTTGGGCAATTTACACTGATTCAAATGGCCAGATGGTTTCCTCTCTGTTTGTCACTGACTAAATAGATGTGTAAATATTTTTATTTTCATAGAGGGCTGGTCTTGAGAAGAGAATTTGTTGAAGCCCCTCTCAATGGTGGGCTTCTGGTCCAAGATGCACTCACCCTAATTTAGATTCTTCCATGTAAAGTGTCTTCTATGTGAAACTATTTCGTATAGAAATATGATGCCTGTCTTGGAATTGCAGTAAGATGAAATTTTTTCATCCCTTACTGCTGTCCAAGTTTTATGAAATCTTATCTCTGAGAATTTTATGAGGTTGTTTGACTAGTAGTTAAATGTATTACTTTCAGTGATAGGAAACATTCCTAAATGAGTAACTACCAAGCCCATAAAATTATCATGTGCTTATTAGCATAGTATAATGAAAACTTGAAATGCAAGGTTAGCCTGTACTTTCAAACAGGCGAATTAAATTCATACCTGACATAGCTATGCTTTTCTATTTACTCATTTCTAAACACGCTCTCTAAGGTTTTAAGATTTGGGAAGGATGAGGTCACCCAGTTGTCCTGATTGATCACCAATTATTCAAGTCTTCTTGTGTTGACTATTGATGCCAGTTATTGAGATAGTAATCTTCGGAGTGATAAGGGAAGCTACAAAATTAATTCAACCTTGAGATTCCATTACACTTAATGTCGCCTAATAGAACATTTGATATTTTTAATCCTAGTTAAAGGCTTTCTCCCTAAGCTCTTGCCGATGGCAGAAATGATGGAAAAGAAAAATATCTGACTTTATAACTTCTGTAATTCTTTTTCCTCTGGGTAGATTTCAGTGTAGAGCATGTATGTAGGTGGCTTCTCAAATGGCTCCTTGATTCTTCTATAGAAATGTGAGGTGGGTGTCTGTATTTTAAGTTAAAAATGAAATGTTCATATTCTCTCATATATGAAAGTTACTTCTCTTAAAGGACTTGTTTCTGTAAGGTATTCTAAATGTTAATTTAGAAACTTTCTTACCTTTTTCTTCTAAATTATCAGAATTAAAAAAAAAAATCTGGGCTAGTAGATCCATGCCATTCCAGAAACTTAGTAGTTTTGACTTTAATAAATCAAATTTTAGGTGAGATTTAATTTATTAGCATATACCTTGAAGATAAAGTCACCAGCCAAATAGTACACTTCATTGCTTATTTTATATTTATCAGCTGTCACGTTCCTTTTGAAATAGTCATTTTTTGAGTTTTATTTTGTTTATTTCTCTCCTATTTAACCATGTTTTTGGATATCAAGTTCAAATTCCTCAGGTACCAACATGCTCCACTATGAACTTTCATACACGTTTTACTGGAATCTATGGTCCTATAGCTCATTGCTCGTTATGGAAACACATAACAATAGTCAAACAGAGCTGCCACACCATTTGCTTCTCTATACTTGAAATTGAGTCCAAGGACAAGAGCAAAAGCCCTCTCCATTTTGTGGCACAAGTAATGATGCTGTGAGCGGAAAGTTGGTATTACTTTGATTTTAGAAATAACAATATCTTTTGCCTTATTTGGCTGTGATGCAAAACATAGAAATTAGGTAGCATTAAGTAATGTATGTGTGTGTTTATTCATCTCACTCCATTCAACTCTTCTCTAACATTACAACACAAAGTTAGCGAGCTCATGTGTCACAGGGTCCTGATGGATAGGATTTCTCTCACTGACTGTAAAAACACAACACAAACAAAATACAAAACACGTGAAAACAGAATAATTTGCTTTCTAGCTGGTGATAATGATTATTTTTACAAAAACGGAGAACAAATACGATATCATAAAATAAGCGTGAAGGAGCTATAAAGTCCCATTTTGCACAACGTAGAAGACCGTTCTGAGTTTTTTACTGGTCTGTTTGTTTTTAAAGGATCGCTTGCCTATATCACCTCTACTCCCAATCACCACCTTTTCTCTCCTCTGTCTCTTTTCTCTAAGAAAAGCTCAGCTTTTTTTGGCATAAACTTTCTTAACTCTGCTACAGGAGGAGCTCATCTTTTAAGATACACATTTTCTTCTTATCTCAAAAATTTTTTTCTCTCTCTCTGATGCCTTTACCTGCCTTTCTATTCCCAGACATGCAGCTTTGCAAATAGCCCTGCTTGGCTCACATGTCACACGTGGACCTCAAGTGATGCCTCAAATGGTTTTACTATGAAAGTTGTGATAGTAAAGCCTTAAGCAAATGAAAGAAAAATTCTGACCCTAATATGAAAAGAGTTAAGCATTCGAGTTTTTAAAATTATGTTTCTGAAAAGATGTACTATCCTTATGACCCAACCTAGCACACATCATTTAAATATCCCTAGGCAAATCTCTGTAAGCTGAGAGTGACAGAGAGAAAGAGAGAGACAGGGAGAGAGAGGAGAAGGGCTGAGAGGAAAAGAGAGGTGAGATTGATGTGAAGAGGAAAGCATGGAATTTGAATATTCTATTTCACATGACCTAGCTAGTAGGTCAGACAGGGATGTACCCTTAAATAATACATACAACTACCAACATTGCAACTTTTCTCTACCTCGGACTTGGCTCCCTTGGGATCAAGGAAAAGATTATTAAAGGCTCTTTATTGATCTCTCACAATTTCAAATTTTTAGCATATTTATTGTCTGAACTGCCTGATTTAGGATTGGTTATAAGCTGTCTCGTAGCAGTCCTTAGTTGTTCCATATATGTGAATTTTTTTCTTCCCCCAAAGCTTCTGCTATCCTTGAGAGTAGGAATGCATCTTCTTATTCTTCTATACCTTCCTAGCACTTAGAATAGCGCTTGGCCCATAGACATGGGCTATCAATATATATATGGGGATGGATCGAGATGGAGAGATCAGAGCTGAAGATCAGTGGACAGCTGCTCAAAGGTGATGTTCTCAGGGTATTCTGAGGTCTTGGGCTCAAGAATGATGCATGTCTTTGCGAGAGGAGTTTAAAGGAGATGGCAATAAAAAGCATACATTTTGATGTTTCTGATAGACCAAGTGACTAGACAGCAGAGAGTTGGAAAGCCACTGGAGGATTGTTTAGGATACATGACTCCCTTTGTAACCTGCACAATTTAAACTCACAGCCGCAGGTACCTGAGATAATACAAAGAATTCTACTTGGACACTTCCTTAGTATTTCCCCCTAGATATTTTTGGCCATTCAAAATAGAGCTGTTCTGTGTTATGCAAAAATACATAACTATGAGAGTAGAGACCTTGAAAACTATATTTAAACCAAGAGTAATGGGAGCACAAATTTTGGCACTGGCCACAGGGAGTGAGGATTTTTGTCATACATGTTTGTTCCCAGGTCTATAGAGTTGCAAAGATCATAAAGTCAAACAAAACCAAATGACCACATGTTGTGGTTAGAGTTAAGCAAACAAGAAAGGAAAACATGGAAATCACCAGATATCTGTGTCTGCTTGCAGTTTGTTCTCTGTTTTATGTATGTGCATTCATGTGAGGTGTTGACTCTGTTTTATGAAAGACTGCTGAGAAAAAAATATTGGCTTTAGGATTTTATGAGATTATTTTTTCAGAGGAAAGAAGTCCAAACCTTTTATAAATCCTACCAGCCTCTCTAAATCTGTGAAAAATATTAGAATACTCTAGAGCAAAGATGAAAGTACTTGCGTTTCTTTTTTTCCCCTGTTTTTCAACAGGGAAATCTCAAAGGCAAAGACATTTCTGTGCCTCTCACGTTAGTGTTTGGTACATTGGTATGGAGACAGGGCTGTTTCTCTGGAGACTGTGTTTCCCTTTTCCAATCTCTCCCACGTTTATTTCCGGGAGATATCAATTTAAAGAACAACCTTGAGTGGAGGAAAGGACAAAAAAAAAATAGACACCAAAGCTCAAAAGGCAAGCAGAGCGAAATGGGGACAGGAAGAGGCAGCCAGCTTGATGGAAGGCTGGAGTTGGAAGAGACTTTAGCAATCTGATACCATGGCTCTACGATGAAAGAATCTGAGGTCCAGAGTCTGTAAGTAACTGAAACACGCTCACACACACAGTCATTTAGTGGCCAATATGAAACTGGATCTCCTTTTCCTAGCTCGTACTTCTAAGCTTTTCCCCCTAAATCAGATTATCTTTCTGGTTGTAACGGATGTTACACAGTTTAGAGCATCTTCTAGGTTTTTAAACTGTTTGTTCTCAGAAACCAGAGCTTTGCCTCTTCTTGTCCCTGCTGAGAACAAATCTCCAGCCCAATGGTCAAGCTCCATAATTGACTCTAACCTAAAGAAAGTTTGGACCACAGGCTAAATAAGGAATATTTGTAACCGATGGAGTGACTACGGATTGGTTTGGAAAGTAAACTTATGTTTGCTCATCCCATGTGGAATAGGAAACAGACTGTGATGTGTTGTGTAAACAGTTCAGGACCTGTGAGCAGGTGTTTAGATCTGTTTTGAGGCAGCTGAGAGAAGGCAGTGTCGGGAGGGGAGGGTGGTGCTTGCAGCCAAGGCCTGACTGACATCAAGGCATAGGGAGTTGAATGAGCTAGTTCCTCACGCTTTTGTATTCCGAAAAATGGCAGTGAACAGGAAAGATGAAAGTTTTTGAGATAAACAGAGAGAACGTGTAAAAATTTGCACTGACAAGGTTGTGTGATAGCTTGGAAAGAGACATAGAGTCAAATCTTTGCACAGCGTGGCTAGTCAATTTCTGAAGAGGTGGGATGCTATAACGAGTGTTCATCCCCTTGTGAACTGAGTGAGGGATAGCTGACCGAGTCACTAATATTTTAAACATTTACTATCTTGGGTGCGTGGTCTCAAAAGCAATAGAAAGCCCAAAGCTCATAATCGCTTATCTTTGTGCCGGTTAATGCGTGATATGCTGCATGCGTCTTTTTGATCTTTAAAGCAAGTGAAGAGGAATGTTCTGCCTTTCCTAGCCTCGTGAGCACTCCGGAGCGAGCCCCTGGGTCCTGCTGCACCTGATGTTAGCTGTGTGCCTGCAAGCGCCGCTGGGATGTAACCAGATCAAACTACCCACAGGAGAAAGAAACGCCAGTGCTCTTAACGTGCTGCTTTACTTTGGTGGCTTTGTTATTGTTGTTCATGGTTATTTGTTTTACCATTTTTTATAGTTTTTATTTCAAACATTGTGAAATGTACATAACAAATCATGAACGCTTTTTCTAATCCTGCCCCAAACATCACTGTTTGATATATACACATTTAGCCTTTTAACTATTATATAGTTAGCAAAAAGTGAGACACAAACTTTTGTTTGTAACATGTTTTCCCTTGCAATATTATGGATATCTTTCTAGATCCATACATACCAATTTGCTTTACTGTTTTTTATTCTTTTCTCTTTTTATTGGTTGAAATATGACTGAGAACCAAAAGAAAAAAGTTACTCATAATTCCACCACTCTTTAAAAAGTTAAAAAAAAAAACAGGTAAGCATCACGTGAAAGTCTGCTCTCCACTCATCTGATCACCCACACTTATGCTGTGATAGTAAATACTATTACAGTTGGGAGAATATTCTTCCAGATTTTGATCATACTGGTACTGACATATCTATATACACATCTGCATATATTGTATTTTTAAATAAAAATAAAACAGTGCTAAAATAGTGGTTTTACTTTGGTTTTAAGTTTGCAAAAAAATTCGGTTAACTGTCAACACGAAGGAAACCTAAACATACCCCAAACAAAAGAACAGCATGTAAAAAAGGAAGTTCCCTTTTAGTGTCGGCCTAAAAAAATTTTCAGACTGATGGAAATTAAACATAGAAGCTACGTGGGACCAACAGGAAAGTATTTCCTCAGTCATTCATTCATTTATTCATCTGTGTTACTATCTATTTGATGAGCCACACGTTAGATCTCATTCTAAAATGAGATCTGATAGGTGTCTCACATCAGTATTAATAAATATGTAAAATGAGTTCCTGTGTTTTCCGTTCCTTGCAAAAAACACAAATGTAAAATAATGGGGACATAGGTTATGTTTCCTCTCAAAAGCACATTTCCTCTCTCTCTCTTAAAAGAACCCCTAATCATTGTTTCATCATGGGTCACTGAAAATGACACTGGGGGCTGGGAAGGAGGAAAAGATATTCAGTGAGCATCTGTAATGGATTTTGACTCCATTTTTGATGTTTGGCCGCTGATAGCTTTCAAAATCCTGTCTTTTTCTTTCTTGCCTCACTTCTGGGAAAATCAATAAGAAGGCTCTAGAGCTGCCTGTCTTGTACCAGTGGGAATTTCAAACTAGCAAACTACCTGCCTGTGCCCGGGACCCCTCAGTCAAGACCCATCCACCAAGTCAATTGCCTCTCTTTGCTCCCTAAGTCCTTTTCAAACTTGCTTGGGAGCACCAGTCCTCCTTGGAAGCCCTCATTACGTGACCAATAAACTTTGGCAGACCCCTCTCGGTGCAGGCATGGTGTCATCTGTTTCAATAACTGAACAAAATTTGGGGTGACAGGTTGAACCACTCACCCCATGGGGCAACAACAAAGGTAACATTTAATACATGCAGGCCTCCATGGGGTTTTATATAAACTATCAAATGTAACCTTTATCACAAACCAGTGAAGTAGACGAAAGAGCAGACAATGTGATCAAATAAGTTGAAGAGATTCCATTTAAATTTAGATCTGATCCAGTGTCCATATTCTTTTTTACAACATGTGTTAGAGAGATTGTTTTTAGCTGCAAGGGTTGGAAGATCCATACAAATGTTCAAATAATTAAGAGATAGTTCACAAAAGAAGAAGGGAACCAAAATTGGTAAATTCAGGAAGTAGTTGCAGGAGGCATAATGATATCTAACGAATAAGATGGGACATTTCTCATCCTGTATCTATTTTTATCAATGAGGAAGACTTTTCCAGAAGCCATTCAACAAATTTTGTCCCCCAGGACTGGAGTCACATTTGCAAGCCTCAACCAGACACTGGCAAACCTTGACTAGCCCATACAGGTCATGGTCACCCTGGGAGGAGAAGGGGTTCTCTACACCGAGCATATGCCAGGGTGGCCATCTGAGAAAAATTGGGGCTTTGGCACCGAGAAGGAAAAAGAAGTGCCTGTTAAGCAAGTAACCAGCTGTACCCACTATTCTGTTTTATTCTGCCACGTATGTGTCATGCTCATGTGAAATCTGATACTGTAGTTTATTATATATTTAATATATTTTTGGTTTCTTTTACATGGTAGTTTTTACTAGCTCATATGTCCCTAAGTTAAACAATAATAACAGCAAGGAAGCAGCCTAAAGATCCCCCCTTTCCTCATGCTCTCAGTTGTGAGCCGTTTATCATTTTGAGCCTGGTAACTCCTGAGGTTTGTAGGCGACCAGGGCTGAATGGACCCCTGGCTCTGTGAGGGTCCGTCTCCTGTGCGCTACTGCATTGACTGAAGAATGGCAGCAAAGCCCAGAGGATGGGCAGGTGAGTGGGGGGCCCTAAGAAGACCTTGGTGTGTGGGAATGTGTGGACTCTGTCACCAAAGGAAGGGATGTGATTACTCCTTTTAAGTGACCCTGGTCACCTTGACTCCTAAAGGCCAGAAGTAGAGTTTTGGCTGATTCTTTCCTGATCCAGCCCCTGTGAGAATGCAGGGAAAACAGAAAACAGAGGGACCACTTTGTGCATTTCAGGAAGAGGCTGATAGCCTGACATTAAAAATATGACAAGATTGAAAATAAAAAAGATAACCCTTTGGCCTTTTGTCCTTTGAGAATCCCTGTCGTAAATAAGTTCCAGCCACCAGAACTGAGCTCCGGTGAGCTACTTGAGAAAATAACTACCCATTTAAAGGGCCAGAGCAGCCAGAGAGAAGAGTGTCAGGTTGAAATTCAGAATACACGCCCAGCCCAGTGACATATGAGCAAATGAGCAACTGAATTTCTTTTAAAAAGGAAAGGAAGGAAGGAAGGGAGGGAGGGAAGGAGGGAGGGAGAGAAGAAGATAGGGGAAAATGCATTGAAAGACATACAGATGCAACACACACACACACACACACACACACAGAAACTAAATTCCTGATTTTGGAACTAATAAATCAAGTGTATTAAAGAAGAGAATAGCTACTATTGAGACTGGATGATTTAAGTACAAGAAATATCTCAAAACATGGAAAAGAAAGATAAAGAAAAAAAAATACGTGAATATACCTTTAAGAACAAGGACAGCCAAAAATGATTTAGAGGAGGAAAAAGGAGTGGATGCGAGTGAGGTAATTATGAAACAACTTCTAGAAATAAATTTTCCTGAACTGAGAATAAATTCTAGTCTAGAAATTAAAAGGGCTGAGAAAGTTACAGGCTGATTTAATAAGACATACAAAACCAAGTAAATCCTTGCAAAACGTGTAAACTCCAGGGATAAAGGGCAAAAAAAAAAGTATGTTTTCAACTTAAGAGAACAAGTTACCAAAAAGGAAAAATAACCACATTGGCATAGGCCTTATTATTTGACATTGGGAGATAATAAGCAGTAGGGTTTCTATTTCAAGAGAAATAAAAACCAGCATGCCAAGAATCCTATACTCAGTCAGCCATTTTCTTGTAATGACTGAAATATCCATTATTTACTGATATTTGGCTCAGGCCACTGGGAAAGATTGCAGTTTGAAGTTAGGCATGGCAACTGGCTCTTCTGGCCAGTGAAATGTGACAACTGGTAACACGCGTCACCGTGCAGGAAGCATTTATCGCTAGTGTGTGTGAATTTCTATCTCTTCTCTGCCGTGGCAATTGTGGAAACGTGTTTAAATGTCACCATCGTAAGATGATGGAGCCTGGGGGCAAGGTCAGTGGTAAGACACCTGGGCAAACCCATCTTTTTTTTTTTTTTTTTTTTTTTGCGGTACGCGGGCCTCTCACTGCTGTGGCCCCTCCCGTTGCGAAGCTCGGGACGCGCAGGCTCAGCGGCCATGGCTCATGGGCCCAGCCACTCCGCGGCACGCGGGATCGTCCCGGACCGGGGCACGAACCCGTATCCCCTGCATCGGCAGGCGGACGCTCAACCACTGTGCCACCAGGGAAGTCCTGAGGTCAGCTATCTTTATTGTCCATTTCAGTGCTACTCAAATTGTGGTCTATGAACTGTTGTGCCTAATTGCTGGTAACATATTTACAAAAATTGAGACTGTTTAGAAACTTTCATGTTTGGCATTGCTCATGACATACAAACACAAGATCAGTGGACTCGTTTCACCAAAGAAGGAATAAATTAGTTTCTGTTATGTTTAACCTCTGTGAGAGTCCCAGGTTAGCTCAGTCCAAGACAGACTGGGGAAAAAAATAAAATAAAAACTGATTCTTTACCATGAATAATTTGAGAAGCACTGGTGCTCATCACATAAGGTGGATGGTAATCTGAGGTTGAGACAGTTTACTTTTTATTTTTTGTTATTAGCATTTGTTTAAGTGATTTTCTCAACTAAACTGCAGCTGACTATCAATGAGTAAGTAGGTATACAAAATGCTGCCTATTTTCCTTGTAAATAATTGGTGTATACTTGAATGTGGTTATCAGTGAATTTATGAAGTTACACATGGATGGTTTTAATGACTAATAATAAATATAACAAAATAGCTAGCAATTATACAGCACTTACGACATGCCAGGTGAAACACTTAAAATCATTATAGAAGTTAAGTACTATATGATCCTCTAATTATTTAGGAAGCCAAAGCACAGAACAGTTAAGTAAATTACCCAAGGTTACCATATCTAAGAGGTGGTGTTCCAGGGATTTGAATCTTAGCTCAATAATATGTAGGCTCTGTACCTCCTAACAGTGTTTCTGTATTTTAGCAGACATTGTTAAAGAGATCCTTAGTCCAGTAAGTCTGGGAAGGCTCAAGAATTTGCATTTCTAGCAAGCTCTTAGGAGATGCTTGATGATCACACACCGGGAAGAATTCCATCGTTCAGTCAGAGAGCATTACAGGATATTCGGCTAGAAATAAACTGAGCAGCCAGGGATGCCTTTCTCTTCTTACCAGGTACGCTATCCATTGTCAAGGGTAATGAGACCATCACACAATACCTTGAATAAAAAGCACAAAACAATATATTGCAGGAGAGCTTTGCTGGCCAGGCACAGTCTCTCTGAGCAGAGCAGAAGACTGATCTCATATGACTTTTGGAGAAGCATGGAGTACAGGCATTGACAAACATTCACGAATGCAAGTGGGCTGACGTCATCTTAGATGCTTAGTTAGTGGTTACTTGTAACCATGGCTACAGAATAATCAGTCTTTTCCCAAATCTGTGGCAACTTTTTTATTTTTACCACCAAACCTATATTTGTGTGTCAAAAATATACTGTCACCAAATTCAACCATGATCTTCTTCATGCCACTGTATCCGGATTTTGCAAATGTAGTTAATAACCAAGTCTAGGGGAGCACAGCTAATTGTATGACAAAGTATTTATCCATCTGTTTTTAGAGAGTTCCTCATGGATTCTTAGGAGATGCTCAGTGCATGCTTTTTGAAATCGTAAATGTGATAGAATTTCTGAAGCAAAGTAGGATTCCTGAGAATCAAATAGCAGGAATGAAAGAAACACCCATGGCCATATTTAGTAGATGTGAGAAGAGGAAGGCTCTTCCGGAAGCTTTTACTTATATATTTCATAATTCCATATCTGGAATGCATAATTTTAAACATTTTTATTCTTCTATTCATTACCAACATAATCACCAATGTACTTAACAGAAGATGCTGTGTCTGTATGTATATAAACATATGTGTATTTATATGTAAGTGTGTATATGTGTATATATTTTATATACATATAAAATGATGGAGAACAATTTATCTTTTTTAGCCTATGTTATTTTTATTCTTCTTGAAGTTAGACACTGAGACTTATAAATGAACTAGCTCATTACTGAATACTTAAATACTAACTGAAATATCAACAATGCCATAGAAATTCTGTGTACCATGTAGTTAAGGTCAATAAATGGCATCACTGATTTGTTCTACCTTTTCTTATGGGTTTAACTGTGTAATGGGACTTACTTTTAGAAATGTAAGACCAATGTTTAAAGGTGACAAATATGTTAACTCATAATTTCTATAACTACATGTTTTGCTGTAGAGCTAATCATTTTCTCTATGAAGTGTAATCTTGCAATTATTTTCTTATTTAGTGCTCTGTGGCCGATTAAATGTTTTTATGTGTTTTCTCCAGGGATTACACTGGAAATAGATATCCAGAGAAAAAGATTACTCTAACTAAAATACTGACTTATTCATGGCTACTTATGTAATACTGCCATTTCACCCATTCTGAACAGGCAAAGAGCAAAAACTTAATGTAATATGTAGACCATCAAGCAATTATTGGCTGCAAGGCTACTCTATTTGTTTAAATTACGCTGCTTCACCAAAGAATTAACAAAGATAATGTATCAAAATTTTCTGTAGAAATAATATGCTTTATTCGTTTATAGACACTAGGGGTTAAGCCCAACAGCTCCACTAAAGCAAAGATTTTTGTCTGTATTGAGAGGAGCCTTGAAGAGTGTCTGGCATATAGTAAGTACTCATGTCTTGATTGAGTTAATAAATGCACTTAGAAGTAGTCATCAATGAGAATCTAAGCCACAGAACCCATGAACACAAAGGCAGGCCCATTATGGAGAAATCAGCATGGGGTTATTTAGTCATGATTTATACATAACCGGGTGGTCTTGTTATAATGCAGATTCTGACTTAGTAGGTCTGGGGCCAGGCCTGAGATTCTGCATTTCTAACAAGTTCTTAGGTGATGCCAGCGTTCCTGAACTTGGGCCGTAATTTAAATTGTGAAGGTTTAGCCACTTTTGCTTGAAACTGGTCCTCACCCTATTCTTCCAAAGCAGCTCTCATTATTAAAAATGGCAAATAAATTCTATGCTGGGGATATCAAAGAAAATCAAGTACAATACCGTGTGACCGTTTATAGTTCTCTTTCCAAATTTGCTTGGTTGAACTGGTAGTCTTGAAGATTATAAAGTCATGGAGAAAGTGTACGCTTTCTTCCAACAAAGGAGTCTAAGTCCTAACTGGGAAACAGATTGGAGCAGCTGTCAGTTGAGTTAATTGATGGTTCCTACTGGAAACTGCAAATTGCCTCCGTGAGCTCTGTGGAAAAATCACTCTGTTTTAATAAATATAGTTGGTTTACATTTTTGGTTCTCACTTTTTCTTCCCACAAATTAAAAAGTTTGTGTTTCATGTGCCTTATTTCCTTTATCCCTTTGAATAAGACTTGCCTCTTTAGGAAGTTGTTTTTGTTTTGTTTTGTTTTTGCGGTACGCGGGCCTCTCAATGCTGTGGCCTCTCCCGTTGCAGAGCACAGGCTCTGGACGGGCAGGCTCAGCGGCCACGGCTCATGGGCCCAGCCGCTCTGCGGCATGTGGGATCCTCCCAGACCGGGGCACGAACCCATGTCCCCTGCATCGGCAGGCGGACTCCCAACCACTACGCCACCAGGGAAGCCTGTAGGAAGTTTTTAGAGAGTATAGACAGACAGTTGGCAGAGCTGGCCAAATTTCTTTTGTATGCGTGTAGAGAAAGTAAATGTTTTGTGTTGGCAGAACTGCAACCTATTCCAAACTTATGGAACAGACAAGAGCTATAAAATACGGTCATCTGGAATGAAGTAATCATTCTCGGGATGTAATATGCAGAAGAGGAATCTCTGAGCAGGCTCTGGGAAATGTTTGATCACCCTAAAAACAGGATTTGAAAACAACACCATAACATCCTGACGCTTTTCAAGTCTGGGTGGCTTGATGATGCAGAGTTTATTGAACAATACACCAGATAATCCTCAAGCTACCTCTTCTTCAAGGTCAAGTCCACACTAGCAATTACAGTAATGTTTGCTGAAGTCACTTGAATGGCAGGTATAAAGGCTGCCATTTAACCAAACTGGTTGATCGGGTGACTTTGTTTGTGAGTTTCGCTCCTCACTTTTGCTTTAAAAGAATCACTTGTGTGGAAAGGAAAACAAGTTATTGCCCTAGTCCAATTAACCGTAAAGCTAACAGTTACCTGCAGATAAACCCATCAAGCATTCTCACAGAATTAAACAAAATCCATTCACATTTAATTGAACACAATCTCTAGATTCTTACCATATTGACAGCCCAAGATTTAGAAATAAAAATAGTCACTGGTGTTCTTCTTGTGATCATATCAACTAAAATAGAAACCAATGAGGACTTAATCTCAATATATGTGATTATATTTTTAAATTTGGGAACTGGCAGGGTTTTCTTTTGTTTGGGCCTCTAAGTCCTGACATCTTATTTCTTCCTCCTGTTAACTCTTGGATGCTTGTATCTATTAGATGACCTGGGAACAAAACTCACACTGACTAGCACCTGGCATAAACAGAAAAAATAATTTTTGGAAACTTCTACTTTTTCTGCATAAAACAAGTATGTGAGGAAGAATGATATTTTAATGGTGATCTTAAATGAGGAAAACGAATCTTTGAAATAAACTTGAAATTTATTGTGAGTTACAGTGTTTATTTTAATATAATTTATTATAGAATTTATAAAATAAGCCTTGATTATCAATATTATCACAGATCATCACTTGATTGAACAGGTTTTATAGGATAGTTATAAATATCTATCCATTACGAAAGTAAACATTTGTTCTGAGTGTCAGCTGCTCATTACATGCTTTGTTAACATGAAAGATGTAAAATCCTTCTTGGGATAACCAAAAGATATTGTTGCTTGTGAAAGCAAGTTGTAAATTAGTATTCATACTATCATCCCAATTTTGAAGAAACAAAAATAAAAGTATTTTTATATAGTCTTTGTCTTTATATGTATGTAATAGACATAGGTATATTAGTCAAGATAGGAAAGATTTTTCTGTGGTAATATGCAATCTTTAAATCTCAGTGATTTAAAGCAACAAGAATGTATGGTTTACTGTTGTGAGCTTATTATGGTTGTGGCCAAATCTACAGGGTAGCTGTCCTCCCCAGTGACTTGGTGATCCTGACCATTTAATCTTCTCAGCTATCGGAACGATAGGCTTGATTGGTTGATCTAAGGAGGAGAAAAACAAGTACTAGAGAATTGAAAGGGCTTTCAATTCTTCCAATTCACTGTCTTTGCTTGAAAGGGACACATTATTTCTACTCGAATTTTATAGACATAATTAGTCAAAAAGACTTGTCTAAGTACAAGGAGGCTGAGAAATGTAGGGGAGTCCGTGAGACGCTCAGTACCCCATATTTCCACAATGGGAGAGGGTTAAAAGGAGACAAGCCTAATTGTTGAGAATAGATAAGTTTAGGGAGTGGAAGAGAAGTAGCAAAGGATGGTTATTTTTTCAAATCTAAATACCTTGCTTTTTCAACAATACTATGTTTTGTTTGATTAAAATAAATTTTAATTCATGAATTCTTACAGTCACTACTGAGGGAGGAGGGGAATCCTCTGGCTTAATTTTTGTAGAAAGGCTGTGACTAGTTCAGCATCTGGTATGACATTTAGACCTCTCTTCACTCATCATTCTCCTTTTTGTTTTCTTTCCTACTTAACATTTTTGTAATGTTGTCAATTCTCTTTCTATAACTAAAATGTTCTGAACTTTGTTATGGTAGGTCAATGATTTTCAATATCCAATTTGCTCCTAAGTCCTTAATATAATCAGAAGGTGGACTGACTCATCTAGTAAGGCCTCCATGGATTCCAGTGCAGTTCCATCAAATAAAGAGTGACCTGTAACCATGGGGGTATGTTTCCAATGATAAAAACTTCAGATACATTTTATATTTAGTGTGATTTAAAAACTCAGAATCTAAAATTGTATAAGTTGGGTAAAGTCCTGGGAAACCTTTTACCCCAGGCTTTCAGTGCTCACAGTAGGAAAGAGAAAGCTAGCTGGTGAATTTGCTTAGAAAACGGGCTTCAGGGAAATCCCAGTTTGTCTTTGCTTAGCTAATTTAGGAGTGTGTGACCTTATCTGGGCTTTTATGTTTCCCTAGCTCACTTTGAAGGTATATAATGTGTTATTCTTTTAAACATTTTCTTTAGATGTGAATAGTGTCATATGAATGTAATTCTTAACAAGTGCTACATAACCACAGCTATATTAGGTATAATATAATTATTAAACACTCCCAAGCTTTAAAAAATCTGTATAAAGTCAGGCAAGATAGGACAGCTGAAGGTAAAAAATCATGGGGGAAATTTGAGAACTCAGTATTCTTCAAAGGATTATGTGCATGAACAAAAGGAATATTAGGCTGAGGTAACCATACGAGGAAGTGTAGAATTCATTCAAAAGCAAACTGAGACCTAAGAGTGCAAGCAAAATGCACGCTGAAGTCTGCATTTAAAATAATAGTGTGACTGAAAGTCTGATGAATCCCTGACCACTGGATAATATTATCAGGAACACATTTTCATGTAAGAACTGTATTCACAGACTTCATTGTAGCTACTGTAAGAAAAAAGGGCTGTGTAATTCACAGAATCTTCAGAAGACTCAAAGAATCAAGTTTAGACAGAAACAGAAGTTCTGTGTAACAGAAGTTACACAGAAAAAACACAAGTAGAAAAAAATGCCCAATAACCCAGGGCAGTGCTCCTCAAGGTCTGGCCTGTGGACCAGCCTCTGATCCACATAACTGTTACTAGTCTGGGGTGAGGAAAAGTGCTTGCACCAGATTGTAAATGGACCATGTCACTAGGCATACTATTTAGTTTAGTTGATAATTGTTTTTATAGTAAGATTTCCTCAATAGAGAAGTAACATGTCAATTGACATTTGGGTGCAAGCTCTTGTTGTCTGAGATGGGAACATTAAGCAACACTGTTTTATGGGTGCACCACTGCCTTCACCATTAGCTGCGAGACACCTGTGCTCCTGCAAAGTGGAGACCAAAGCACTCCACCGCGGCAACCCCAAGAAGAACCAAATGACTCCATCACCGTACTCGCCAGAAGATTCAATCCTCTTTTGAGGTATAGAAGCTCCCCAGGCTTCCTTCTACTTCCAGGTCTGATGACAAATAAATAGTAGTAAAAAATAAAGTGTACTGGTTTAATCAAATATTTTGAGAAATGAAAAATTATCATCTAGAACACTGCTTCATAACCGTTTTCAGGTCGTAAATCATTTTGAGACTATGATAAGAGCCATGGATGCTATTCCCAGCAAATTGTACATTCATGCAATTGTACATGGACTCGTAGAAGATTTACAGACCCTGCAAAGGCTATCTTCAGACTGTAGGTTAAAAAATCCTGATCCAGAGTAAAGCAGAAATTACTAATTTTACCAATAATTTGATTTTAATATATAACTATATTTTTCACAAAATGATACTTCAATTTGGAGCTGAAAATTGCAATTTGATTTATAACTCTTACTGGCAATATAATCTAGGCATATAAACTCTTTGGATCTCAATTATCTCACTTGTAAATTGGAGATGATAATAATTATCTCATAAGATTACTGCATTTCCTTTAGGTATGTGTCTAGCATAACACCTGTCACAAAAATATTTAATGAATTGTTCATTTACTCATTCTTTCATTTACTTATTCATTTTTGATATATTAATAAAATTGCTTAGAATCTCTTGATTATTTTCTGGTTTTACAATTACGTCTAACAAATATTTATTAAATGCTCACTTTGTACCAGGAGCTGTGCTAAGTGTGTGCATAGTTGATTAAGCAGAAATCTCTGCTCCAGAGTAATTTATGGTACAGTGGCATGTGAAGAGAAAATGTCAATATATTGCAGTAAGTGATATAAGACATGGGCATAAGGTTGTATGGGAGCCCATAACAGGAGCAGTGTAACAGATATTGAGGATCTATTGAACAATCTATGATGGAGATGAGAGCAAGTTGTGCCAATAATATTAATTAATTAAAATTTTAAATTTAATTAAATTTTTAATTTTAATTTAAATATTTAATTTAATTAAAATTAAATATTCTATGTACTATATAATTTGATGCTCATAAAAATTATATATGTTTTTATATATAAAAAATTATATATGTACTATATAATTTGATGCTCATAAAAATTCCATGAAAACTTCTATTTCCTCTTTTTAAATACCCACTTAACAGATGTGGCTACTAGGCTAAAACAGAATGAACAAAATTTCAAGAGGTATATAATATAAATCAATGGCAGAGTTGGAATCAGCTTTGACTTCAAACCTAGGTTCTTTAACAATTAGTTGAAGGAAGTTGGGAATAGTGTTTCAGTTGGGGGAAGTAACTCCAAAAATTCCACGGAGACATGGAACGACTTTTTGTATAAGGGAAACTACACAGAATAACAATGATAACAGTTGTTATGAACACAAATTGTAAAGCATAATAAAGAGATAACCCAGCCTAATATATAGATTGCTTGATTGTAAAAAAAAAAAGAGAGAGAAAGAAAGAAAAAGAGCAAGTGGTTATAATTAAATTACAAGTATCTAATTTGTGAATTCTAGATCTAATGGGTCAGGAGCTAGCTTAGGTGTGGGAAGATGATGCATCCGGGGGTTGGGGAAATTAGGATAGCCAGGAGGTAACTGTATATATATGAGTTCTTAGTCCAGAGATATGGGCAAAAGTGGAAATGAACTTTGCTGACATTGGTTTAAAGATAGCAATAAAAATCATTAGTGTGTATAAAAACACTCAGTAATACAAAGGGAACTTAGCATTGAACTGTGTTTATTTTGACCAAAACACACCTGTATTTCAAAACATACACATGTAGTTTCTTATCCCTTCTTTATGAACTAAAAATTATTTTACACTGTCTGTTTGCAAAAAATGTGGTAAAAGTAGAAGCTATGGCTAAGGAAATCTTTGGCTGAAAATTAGTAAAATTAACAAATTAACATGTTTATGCAATGAGACTGTGCTCAACAGGGAGAACTCTCTATAGATGAGTTTACTGAAGCTCCTATTATAATAAATACCAATTAAAACAAACAAAACAAAAACAAAGCTAACAACAACAACAAAACTCCCTGTGCTTTTTACTGGGAATTTAAACTAAGATAGGGAGAGATGATTGACAGCTTATTTTTTTTGGGGGGGGGATCAGTTGTGACCAAATTTCTTCAGATGATGCGGTTGATATTTTATTTATAAATCCCTTATGATGTTTTGCAAGTTTTACCTTATTTTTAGGAATATCTGAAGGTCCTATCTGGAGGCTGAAGGAAATTTGAACTGTTTCCTAAAAAAATACTCCCTTAGTAGAATATTCTATTTACAACACAGTTTGATTAATAAGACTGTTCCCATTTTTATAGTTTAATTAGAGGTTAAAGAAGATCATGTGAATTGAAGTTTTTATTTTCCCATTGCATTTATTTCCAAACCATCTCAATACAAAAGCTGTCAACATCATTGAAACAGAGACATAGATGACTTGTAAAGAAGACATTTTCTGTAATTACATGGTTAGCTTCATTCAGGCTTACTGATCATTTCAAATACATGTGTAGGTCCACTGATCAAAAACTCACTGCACTGTTTAATGAACAGATGTACAGTTATTAATTTTGGATGGGATCCATATGTAACTTCAATAGAGATCAAAGGAGGCAATGAGAACACAGCATAGCATCCTGTGTTAAGACTTCAGCAGTACCAGGGCGTGAAGTCCTAAAGCAAAATTTTCATCTGGATACAAGTAGTTCAAATGTATGTGTGCTGACTAGAACATATATGTACTGACTAGAACATTACTCCTAAAAGTATAATTTGCATGTTTGTTAACGTATGATTTCTCTCCTCTTAATTTTTTTACCTTTTAACTTTCAAGTTCTCCTATGGTTTTCATCATTTGGACACAAGGAATGGGGGAAAAAGATGCTTACTCTCTTAGTGCATAAGAGAATAAAGTCCAAAACCAGGTTACAATGATATTAAGACAAGGCCAAGTCGAACTATTCATGAGGTTATTAAAAAGAATAAATAAAAAATGAAGACCTCAAGAGCAGGAATAAGCCACTCTTATGAGAGACTAATATTTCAGATAGGAGGTTGGCTACAGAGGTAGTATGGTAAGTACAATGTTATCTACTCAGAAAACTCCAAATTCGAACTTACAGAAAACATGTTGCATGTTCATTTATAATAGAAATAAAATCAGCAGTGTGGTTATGGGCAATGTTATACATTCTAACTTGGAAATGATTTTAATAATGATACTATTTTCTTGCGTTAATATAGCTAAAAGCTGCTTGTGTGTTTGAATTATGAGTAAATCATCTACAGAGTAGAACTTATTTTCAACTTTGATTTTTGGCCCTTCAAAGCCATAGGCCCACAAAGCCTATGAGGACTTGTGTGTCTGTCACTCCCCAAATGCCCGAAGCTCTGTGGAGTACATGAGGATAGATAAAACACAGACTGCTCTCTATCTTCTAGAGGGGATCAGACAGGCTTATCAATAATTGAAATAAAAGAGAGCCCAGAAGGGGGAGTGAGTCATTGGGAAGGCTGGGTTACAAGGAATCTCCCTGCTTTTAGAAACCTAGCAGGTCTTCAGGAGGCCAGAGGTAATCCAAGTTTCTTCTGAGAATCCAATCAAGCTTCTTATAGAACTTCCAAGGGGTTGAGTGAGAACATTCCCTTGACATTAAAAAAATAATAATTTAAGATCCCAGGTTACTAATTTAAGACCTAAACAATATGTTTTGGGATTGTTTGACTATTATAGTCTATAAATTTGACTAAAAGTTTTCAGGTAAAATCTATGATAAATTGACTTGACCTTAACCCCAACTCTAAGGGTTAATTCAAAATATTAGGGCAGGTTTTCTATGTAAGTAAACTTTATCTTCTTCCTCTTCATTCTTAGTTATGGCTCTCCTAAATAAGTCATTCCCAATTGAGACTGCTTATCTCTATTGTTATAGATATGATTCATGATTTAAAACATTCTTGTGGTTTAAAAACCAAACAAGCGAAGAGAATGACAACATAATTTTCAGTCTTAGTTTTGCTCACCAGGCTTTGTCTGAAAACCAGTTTATAAGCCTAGATGAGCTCATAAGAAACCACTGATGAAAGAACACTTAGGATGGAAAATACTGTAAAATGATATGGTATCTTAATGAAATGAATTGATAACATGCTGACTCCTTCTTTAGTATGTGACTTTATCTGTATTTGGCTGTATATTTGTGCAATTCTTGAGGGTGAAAGGAAGAATAGAAAAAGAGAAAAATAAAAGGATCAGAGCCTTAGGTCACAATGAAATTGCAATGCTCCTTTTGGTATGTTGACCAATTATGGACATCTGAAACAATGTGTATGATATTATAGAAACATTAACATGCCGAAAATACTGGCAAGACATTAAAGATCTAGTCTGTGCCTGTACCTGTTTATGCTTGTTTTTTTGTTAAATATTAGGAGGAAATAAATTATTTAACCTAACTTTATCAGGCCACTTTTTTTTCCCCTCCAACTCTCTGGCAATAGAGGGATTCAAATGAATGTAACTAGTTGTTCTAAACACTTTAAAGCAGATATTTAATGTCTTAAAAAAGTCTTTCAATTACTGTATAAAAAAGCTGAGAGCATTTTCTTAAAAAAGGAATAATGATTGAATACATTTCTCATCAAAGTGAAGGATTAATAGCAGTGAATAAAAATTTTCTACAAAGTTTTCTACAATGTGCCGTGAAAATTCATTTCCTTCTTTTTGCTGTCTCAGATGTGTTGGCTCCTTGCCAAATGTGTTATACAGCTAACACATTTAGTATTGTCACATTGGGGAAAGCACAGTAGATCATTTTATATGTGAACTAGTATTTGTGGAAAAGTGCATGCTCTTTTGTTGTTCCACAATAAGAGTCGTCTAATTGTCGTTTGTTTTTTGCAAAATCTTGGATCCAGATAATCGTACATGATTTGCATTTATTGTTTATGTGATTGGTAGAATTTCATCAGTGAGCAGAAAATTTTCAGTATCATTTTCTGAGAAATTTAGAGATGCTCACTGGACATTTTAAAGCCTTTTATATGGTCTCCCTGATTTACTAGTTTCAGATAATTTATTTTAATTTAAGGCAGATGAAACTTCAACACAATGGATGGGAGAGACATTTAACTAGAAAAAGTCTGAAGAAATAGTCGTTTTTAACTATACTTAATTTTATATCTATGCATTTAAAATTATGACTATTATTCAGGGTTTTATATATATATATATATATAATTCTTATGTAAGAGAAAATAATTTATCTCACTAGATGTGAAATTAAAAGCTTTTCTGCAATGAGACAAAACTTCTCTTTCTGGTTAAAGATGTACCAATTTAAAGAAGATGATCTTTTTTTTAAGACTACTTTGGTGTTTCCCAAGAGTCTATTGTTTAATCTGCCAAGAAATTCTGTTCCTGCATCAATAGGAATTTTAAAACTCCAACATGACCATACTATTTCCTCAATGATAGCAAGGAAATTAACTTTAATGCAGTAAATTCACAAGAAACCCCTATGATAAAAAGATGCGTCTCATTCTTATTATTTAATTGATCTTTTTGGAACAGTTCATTTGTACTCCAGAAAAAAAAAATAATCAAGTGGGTTATTAAGTTCTTTCAAATGTATGAAAACAATGATGACTAATACCCAGATATCTTTTTATGAAAGTCTTTTGTGTTTGAACTTTCTAACTTCTGATCTCTAATAGGTGGATCTAGGCTTGCTATTATTATTATTTTAAGCCTGAAACTTCCTTGGTAGAATTGCAATCAATTTGATTTAAATTCCTTTTATTCATTTAAGATCGCATGAAATGGATTTTACTTACACAATGTGCGATATGTTAAATTTCAAAGCCGTCTTACACTTTACTCTTCATTTCCTGTCTAGTCATTTAGAGAAAGCCACACGGTGTGGCAGGAAAAACACGGATTGAACAGTCAGGAGATGTGGGTTCTAGCTATTTGACCTTGAATTAAACTTCAATTAACTTCTCTGTGCCTCAGGGTCCATATCTGTTACATGAAGGAGTTGTCAGAGGTTGCAAATCGGCAGTTCTAGCTACATTCAGCCCTCAGATATGTTTTGCTTGACCTGCATGGTATTAAAAAAAAATGAATGAAATTGGTTATATTAACTTACACTCCCATCAGCAGTGCACATGAGTAACTGTTGCTCTATATTCTTACCAATACATGATACCGCCAGACTTTCTCATTTTAGATATTTTGGTGTTTGTAGTTATATTTCATTATGGATTTAATCTGCATTTTCCTAGTGACTAAGAAAATGAAGTATTTTTCATTCTCAGCCATTTGGTGAGGTACCTTTTTGATTTTGGGGACTTTTTTTAAGCTGGATTGTCTGTTTTTTCTTATTGATGTGTTAATGAGTTTTTAGATATTCTGGATATGAGTCTTTTGTTGGATAAATGAATTCAAAGCATGTTCTCTCTGTGTGTCTTTTCTTTTCACTCTCTTAAAGGTGACTTTTGATAAAGTGAAATTCTTAATTTTTAGTGAAGGTCAACTTTTCCTTTGTAGTTAGTGGTTTATTAAAATTTTAAAGACGCTTTTGCTTCCCCTAAAGTTATAAAAATATACTCCTTCTTCACAAGACCTTTGAGAAAGAAGCATCTTCTATGTGCTATCTTCTAGAAGCTTTACCTATAAACCATCTTGACTGATACTCCTAGTTGAAGCTCCTTGAGACAAACTCTGATTCAGTAATTCAGTTTCAAGGGATATGTACAGTAGCAGTGCATACACCTGTGCACCAAATAATATGTACAAGGATGTTTACAGCAACATCATTCATAACAGCCAAAAATTGGAAATCCTATTCACCAAAATGGGCTGTGATATATCCATGCAAGGGAACGGTATACAACAAGGAGAAGGAATAATCTTACAGATATAAGGTTTTGAAGCCATGTTACAGAAGAATAAATGCTGTGCGATTTTATTTATATAAAATTCAAAAAAACAAGGAAAGCAATATGGTAACTGATAACTAAATAGTGGAGAAGGAAATCTTTTGGAGAAGGGAAGGTTAATGCTGGGAGGAGGCACCAAGAAGATATCTGAGGGGCTGAAAGTGTCCTATATCTGGATCTGTGCACAGGTATGTACACTTGGTAAAATTCATCAAGCTGTACATACAAGACCTGCCCTTTCAATCACTATTAATAAAGAAAATACTTGCTGGACCTAATAGCTCAGGCATATATAAAGATTAGAATATTATTGATATATGTATTAGAACAAAGCTACTAGTTCAGCATAATCTCTATTCATCTATGTCTACCTTTCTGTAAGTTTGCTAACCAGTCTTGCATCTCTTAATTTTCCTACACAATAAAAGCAGATTAATCTTTTAAAAATGCTCACTTTTGAATATATTGCTTGCCTATTTAGAAATCTTTAATAATTCCCTCCACCTAGATAATAAACTGCAAATCTTAAACATTTAAAATATGTATAACACGATGCTGGATGTCTGTGGGAAGTAACTAATATGTACTGGGAACCAATTATATATAAGCTACACTAAATTGGTTACTTTAGTGAATTTAACCCTTACATCAAACCTGCAAGTTAAATAGCATTATGCCATATTTCAGGTGGAAGATGCTGAGTTCCTACAAGTCTGAAGTTAGTTAATTGGGAGAAGCAACAGGATAAAAATATACATCTCTATGACTCCAAAGCAAATACTATTTTTACTGTACCACGTTGCTCCTACAGTCACATATATGTTCCCAATCTACTTTATCCAATTTCTCATCTTCCTATGCCCTCCATTCCAGACCAACTTGGTTCAAAATCTGCCGCCCTCAATCAATTTTATACTTTCCGATCTCCTAAGTTTTCCTAATCCTTATTCCTTTGAATCTTTTTCTATCTGCATAGATGTTATTCATTCTTTCACGTGACTTTTAAAGTCTACCTTTATTTTAAAGCTTTGCTTAATCACCACAGTCTGAATAATCTTTTTGTCCTCTGAAATCTTAAATGCAATTATTGCTGGTTACAAATCACTCATTACCTGTAACCTCATGTTATTTCTTCTATGTTTGCCTTGGAATATTATGTAAACTCAGGGTTTGTTTTTTTTTAACTTGATGTTTTTCTTATTTTCATAATTATGTTGAAAGCTCCTGAGTACTGAGAAAATGTTTATACTTTTTCATCTCCTCCCTCAGAAGTAATTCAAAAATAATGGAAGAAGTTGACATGTACTGTGGAGAAAAAGAAGTCAGGGTAAAGAAGATGAAGAGGATTAGAGCTGTTGGTTACAGAACTGGCCACAGAACTTCTTGGGCCAAGAGCAAAATAAAAACGCAGGGCCTTTGTTCAAATATTGTTAAGTATTTCAAGATAGCAGCAGAACATTAATCCAAACGATAAGCCCTTTTAATATTGAGATCTTGTGTAACTACAGAGGTCACACACCCATAAAGACGATCCTGAGTGGTTACAGAAATCATTGAGTTAATATTTGAGTAAAAACTTGAAGAAGGCACATACAACTCCAGGAAAAGAGTGTTCCAGACAGAAGGAACACTAAGAGCAAAGGCCCTGAAGCAGGAGCACATCTGGTGGCTTCAGGCAGTAGAGAGGTGAGCAGCATGGCCGGCTGGAGCAGAACGGATGGAGGGGAGGTTGGAGGGAGATGAAGCCCAAGATCTAACTGTGGGCCAGATCAAGTAGGGTCTCCCTGGTCATTTTCTCATTTGAGGAGAGTTTAGAGCACATCTGACTTAATTTTCCTCGGGAGCATCTTTCACCTATGTTAAAAAAATAATAGGTTGCTGGAGGCAAGAGTAAAACTTGGTGGGAGATGATGGTGGTTTGAAATAAGCCAGGTGAGTGATGACTGTGGTAGCAAAGCTTAGGTGAAGGGAAGTGGTTGTATTTGGCATATATTTTGAAGAACCTTGGTATTTGGTTCCAAGACTTCTTTTCTTCTCTATGTCTACATGATATTACCCCAGTCTCATGGTCTGAGATGATATTTAAGAGCTGGCAGTTCCCATGTAGATCTCCATCGCAAGTCAGACATGTCAGGCCTTATTTGACATTTTCATTTGCATTGCTCATAGATATGTCAAATATAACATGTCCAATAAATAACCTAGTAAATGATATTCTTTCCCCAATTTTTTTCTCTTCAATCTTCCCTTTCTCAGAAAATGACATCACTATTCATTTAGTCGTTCAAGCTAGAAACCTTGATTATTTTTCTTCCCTAATCCCTCACGACTAATTAATCAGAAGTCCTGTCACTCCTGTCCAGAATAGAGATCTCAAATCCATCCCTCTGTCCATCTTTACTGCCATTTTATTATCCAAGCCATAGGTTTCTCCTGTAGTGCACTGACCTTCTAACCCTTCCCTCAACTTCTGTTCGTGCTTTTTGTAGCAGCTCAAGTATTCATTTTAAGATGCAAATCTTAAAAGTAGATCTTTCTGTAGTTAAAACCCTTCAAGAGTTTCCCACTGTATTTCCATACAATGAAAACCACTTGCCATGTTTCACAAGATTCCACACAATCTGGTCTCCTGTTCTATCTCTTGTGCATCTCCATTAGCTCACTCATGCTCCAGCATCCACAGTGCTCTTTTAACAACTTTTACACAAATAGTAACTCTATAGCAATAGTAATGATTTACAGCAGGTAAAATCTAGGAGGAAAGATGTTTTCACAAATATTTGGCCACATATTTAACCATTTAAAAGACTTAATGGTAAGAAGAAGCATCTCTCATTCACTACTGCATCACTAGTCAGATTAAAGTGAATACCATATTGTAGGTATACTACACCAGGCAGGGGTTGAAGGAATACATGGAAAGCAAGTACTTATTAATTCAAACTCTAGCTCTTTCTGAGGCAATACGTGTTCTATTTTGAGGAAGTAATACACTTATTTTATGTCTAAGACTTTAACTAATTTGTGGTATATTATTCAAATACAGGGTAGTATAGAAATAAATAATATTCTTTTCTCTTTAACCTCATGAATGTCTGATAATCTCCTTAAACCATATAAAATATTTGCCATAGCTAGAGTTTTCATTTCTGAACTTGAGAATAGCTCAAATGGCAGTAGATTGGTTTATAAATAAAATATTTTATAATAATTATTTTTACAGTTCAATGATTTGGGGACACAAATAATCAATACCTCTAAGGTGGAATACATTTTTCTGATATAGCAGTTAAGTCTTATAATAAAGAAATAAGCCAAAGGTTGTTCCAAATATTTTCAGATTGGCCATAAATTTAATAACATAGTATCATATTTAGGGATATAATTTTAAATTTGATTTGTAAAATTCCCTTCCTTTCCATTTGAGTTCTTAGATACAAAAGAACACTGAAAGGGGAATTTTTGAAGTAAAACTGGGATAACTTTAGTTTTTCCCAGGGGAGAGGAACTACTTCTGACCTTCGGTCTTTACCTCCATCTCTATTAACAAATACTTTGAGACACTGGAAGGAAACATAAGGCAACAAGACCCTGTGAAATTAAAGCCACAGGCTTGGTTGTTTATTCCTCACCATATCTGGTATCACCTTATTGAATGGTAACTGTAGTTTGTGGTCTTTTCATGTGACCGGTGGTCTTGAAAGGAAAAGATATATTGAACAGTTGAATATGTCCAGTCTCTACCTCTCAAAGGGATTCTAAAAGACCCATTAGCAAAACGGAGTGATTAGGTGGAAGTGAATCCATTTGTAGGCCGGGATTGAAAACTTCCAGGAAAGTTTTACCTTATGACATTTGGCAAATTTTTCCCATACCTACAATACCAAAAGTATTTGAGAATTATAATGATTAAAGACATAGCTAGTGCCCTTGAAGAATTCCCAGTCTAATAGGGAATGGGGTTGGCAAAGGTACAATGGTAATATGGTTTAGTAAGTAGAATATAAGTTAGAGGAGAATCTAACCCAGTCTGGGGAGGGTAACTTGAGGTCAAGAAAGTCTCTGTAATGGGATAATAGTAATAAATAAAAGGATGAAGGAAAGGAAAAAGAGAAGTAGAGAAGGAAGAGCAGGCATTCCAGTGAAAACCAAACTAATAGATGGTCCCTGGGAGAACAGGACATGTTTGGGAAAGTGAATTTTCACTGACAGGTGAGATCTCAAGATCAAGCAACCTACTCCATATTCGAACAGTCTCCTTTTGGTGCAGACCAAAGGCATCCTCTTAATGATACTCCCGTCTTGGCTTTCTTACAACACGGGTGGTATGAAAATGCCCTTGTTTACAGCTACTCACTTTGGAGAGGATACAATTCCAGTTACAACAGTGTCTGCAGGCCTTTTTTGTTTTCCTATAACTCTATTTTGATAGTTTAAATATTGTTTTCCAACAATGTCTCTATTCCAATACTAACAAGTCAGAGCATACACTAAAAAGGATACTTCATTGCTGCAAAGTCTATAATAATAAGATTACGTATTTCAACACCTAAACATGACACCTTCCAAAAAGAATTTCAATCCGTCTTTATTAAAGAATCACATGAGGAAAAAAAATGAAATTTGAAATCCTTCACCTTTTAGATTTCTCATGCTTTTTGGAAAGTATGCCGCACTTTCATTGAAAATTATCCTTTGATCTTCAATGAGTACAGATATTCTGTACCTCATTTACGCTTAAGACAATGCAACACGTTTGTTTTGTCATTAATACTAATCCTGCTTTGATTTCTTTGAACTGTTGGCAACAGGTAATTCAACCTGTCTTTTCTAGACAGATTTTTTTCCTTGTTGGATGATGAAACTTCTCTGGTGTTAACACCTAAAAAAGATTGTCTACTTTCCCTTTCCTGTTCTAATTATTGGATCTATTGTTAGGCTGCATCCAAGAAACCTATTTAGCATTTAAATTGAGGAAGAGCGTACTCGTTTAAGCAGCTCCTGACCTTTCATAAAAATGAAAGTTCAAAAAACAGTCAAAAAGTTAAAACTACTAGGATAAAAATAAAAATAAAAAATGCTTGTTAGCAGACAGCTTCTGGGTATAATCATTCATCTCTTTCTTCATTTTGTATTTAATACTGTTATGCTGTAGACATACTGGAAACTTCCAATATAAAATATCTTACAAATGAATTGTGTTCTTGGTTAAAATCTCAATGACTTGGCAAAAACATACAATGGTGAGCGTGGATAAATACGTTTTCAGATTTTTCTAAAACAGTCCTATTTACCAAAATAAAGTTTTAATAAATTTTGAAGTTAAATCTATTTCTTCCTACGATTTCCCGGGCAATATATATTTGCACAAACACTTGGCAAATTTCTAGATATCACATAGGTAGGTGTGGATGAAATGCATTAGACTAAGCCTTCTAAGCATATATGTCTGCCGGAGTTTCGATACCACAAGCACTTATTCCTGACAGCAGCCATTTATTCTTTGCCAGTTCATAAGTGCTTCCTTATAGCAGTGGATTGCATTTCCGCTGGCATCTGAAACACTGGCAACCATATCGCTGTATATTAGCATACATGCTCAGAGATTACTATCATTCCAAAATAGCAGAATGGGAGTTGCAGTTTTCATAAGGTTGTTGAACTAAAGGTCAACGAAGGACTCTTGGCTTTAGGGAAATAATTCTAAAAGGGGAAGGAAGTACATTTACATCATTGAAGGGCCTCTTCTTGAGTATTTGATTATAGACAAAAATAAGCTTACTTAAAAGGTCTTTTATAAGGGGCAAGATAGGAGCCAGACAGTCTGATAACAGAAAAACTTCTGCTTTCTACTTTGGGGTTTCCATATAAGCAACTGGAAAATGTTCCACTTTCTTCAAGTGGACACGTAAGCAAATGGTTATCATGGAAGCTATTTGCAGATATGACTTAGGTGCTAGGGAGAAGGGTTGACAAGGAAATGATTTGCTTTAAAGTGACCCTAAATAAAGAATATAAGATGTCCATTGTTCTGTTTTCTTTCCTAAGTTGTCTTTCATTCTCAGTCTGTTTTGAAGAGATTGAGACCCTATGCCTAAAGTAATTGGATGCTTATAGAATTCTTTATTTGTAAGAACGGTGTAATGAAATCTGTAGAAGATGGGAACAAAGAATGTATATATATTCCAGAGTTAAACTGTAAAAACACATACTTCTATCACTAGCCATGATTAAAATAATTAGATGGTAAAAATAATATGTACCATCAGTGACCAAGTTTGATTCAGTTATTTTTTTATTCCACAGTATACTCTGAAAGAGCATAAAACCAATTTGTTTCCATGCTTGTAGAGAATGTCATCTTTTGTGCACATTCCCCAAATCATCCCAGAAAAAAGCTCTTTTTGGCCTCTCTGTGGTTTAGTTAATTGGAAAAGTCATTACAAAAGCACTTGTAATAGTATACATATATTCATTTGTATACAATAGTTACGGTTATTTTAAAGTTAAGGGATGAAGAGATCTTGTGTGTGGCACAACGTTGAATTTTAATGACTTAGTAATGTCTACTGTTGTCACTAGATGTGAAATAGCTAGTTAAATAAGATTTGGCTTGACACATGGAGTACAATGCTATCATAAATTATCTTGGACTCACTAGGGAGATTTTGCTTATAACAAATGCCAAAACAACCAGTCATGTAAATAAAACAACTGTCAATTTACTGAAAATGCCAGTCAAATTTGATGTTTACCTCAAATTTTGTAGCAAATTAAATAAAAACACAACCAAATAGAATTCAATTACATATTGATGATGTACAGATCAAAACTCTCACAAATTAACACAAGCATATAAATTTGTTGCTATGATGAAAATCAGAAAGGCCCTAGAAATTTGTTTTCAATCTAGTCCTTGAAGAAATAATTTATCAAACCTGCTCCCACACAGACTGGAGCAGCTCTGTCCAGGAATAGCTGTGTTATGTACCCATCTCTCAAGGGTCTAGGGATAGGTATTATGGAGTGCCATTCAGGGATTTTTAAGCACCAAAGGTGATGCAGTTACTGAAAGTCAAAGGAAGACTTACACAAAAGTCAGAATTTTCTTTGGTGGAAAATTCCATATAATGAATTGTAGGTGCTCGTCATTATTTGTTCATAACTCAGAGCCATTTCAAATTTCTATCTCAGTGTTCAAGTGAATCTCATTCTGGAATATATTTTTCAGGGGAAAAAAAAAACTGTCTTAGACTTAGGATGTATGTAAAAAAGAGTAAAAATTTGGAGTGAAATGTGATTTAGATTAGATACGGTAGGTTCATGTGTAATTTCCAATGTGAAGTACCCCCCATAAAGAGATGGTGCCCTGAGTCATTTATATAGTGCTTTTTAACATTAAAAAAAATCATTTTCATGTTCTGTCCTCAAATGTCCCAAATTCCATGCACTACATAAATAAAACTAGTTTTCAGGTGGTGGGGAATTTGGAGTACCTCTGAGTTCAAGAGGTCTTCTAATCCTTTCATTGGAAGGTACACACTGCTGGAAGCTGCGATTTCCTTTGAAATCACAAAGTACCTATGCCATGGGGCTCTGTCTTCCTTACTCTTGCTGTTTATATTGAATACTATAGTTAATGTTCTATTATATCATAAGTCATACTCTAGCCCCTTTCAAAAGATAAATTTACCTCTAATTCTTCCAAGAAAATTAAGGATATGTAATTTGAACTAAAGCAATTTCTTACTTCCATAGCTATCTATTCTTCAAAATCTATTTTGTTCCTCTTTTCTCTTCCAATTTCAGATGAAGAAATTGTAAATTTCCCATTAAAGGCTAATACCTCTACCTGCATTTTGACTCAGTCTCCCAAAGGTTTTCTGTTTCGTGATTTATTCCTTTCCAGTTACCTTTCCAGTTTTCAATATTTCACTCTGTATTTGCTACTTGCTCTAACATTATTAATAATCTCAAGGGTTTTTTTTTTTAACTTCAAATGACAATATTAAGCAAAGAAAGCAAGAACCCTCACCATCACCACTGAAAAGAACAACGATGACCGCAAAATTCTGACCATTATCCTGACTCTTATCCCGACCCTTATTCTGACCTTTTCTCCATGGTCTAATCTCCCTATGTCCATATTCTCATTGTCTGGGCAACCTCAAACCTGTTAAACTTTGGCTTCTTTCTCTTTGACTTCCCTAAGACTACTTTGCTGCATATAACCCAGAGGATCCTTTTATTTTGCATGCTTTTTCTGAGCAGACTTACCTAGTCCCACCATTTCAACTATCCCCTCTACACTGATAATTCCAACATTTTAACCTCCAGAGACCGATCTATACATCCAACTAGTTGTGGATGTCTTTATGCCCCACATGTGCCTCACATTAATACATTTATAAGACTGAGCTCATCATCATTTGTCCCAGACCTGCTCCTCTGCCTGGATTCTCTACCTTGGCCAACAGCCCCACTTTTTACAGTAACCCACTCGAAAAGTGAGCCTCAGACTACATGATTTACTTTTGTTTACTCTCTACATCTAATGAGCCTTCAGGTCTTGAAGATATGACATCATTAGCATACACAGTACCACATCTTTCCCATTGGTCCTCTACACTGATGCCAAACTGGTCTTCCTGAAAAGTTCCTATTTCTTCAGGCTACTCCCTGCTCGAAACCCACAGTAACCACACCACCTACCAGAAAAAGCACACAAAGGATACTACTTATGATGTATCATTTGCTGATCTGCACCTCTGTACCACAGCACAATATTCTCTGTGTCTTTAAGCTTCCTCTACCAAACACATTCAGTTTTGTGCACTGAGTACAGCTCATTTTTAATGCCCAGCTCAAAAACCACCAGTATCACAAAGTCCAGTAGAAAGAGACTCCTGAGAGAAATAGACCCAAGTTTTAAATACGGTTCTACATCTTAATAGTTTTTGAATTTAGTCAAGTTTTCTTAAAGTTTATGAATCTGTTTCCTCATCTCAAAATGAGGAAATTCATGTTTTCCCAACACAGTTGTTGTGAGTAGTAAATGGGATAATACATGCAAAGTACCCATCAGGTCACATGATGTCATGGAACATGTGCTAGGTCCCTCTTGACTCTAGTAGTGATCTCTCCCCAGACACAGATTCAAGTTTCAGCCCTTCTTGTACGATCCTGGCCAAGTTACTTAACCCTTCTGCGTCTCAGTTTCCTCACCTGTAAATGTGGACAGTAAATGAACCTGCCTTAGAGAGGTGTTCTGAGAATTAAATGATGTAATAAAAGTATAACCATGGGTTGTGCTCAGCATATATAAAGTACTATATAAGAAGTGCCTATGTTCTCATTGGAGTGTGGTACTTGCCTATTTTCTCTTTTAACTGCAGTTACTTATGCAAGTATTTTTTCAACATTCTTCGCCTGTAGTGATGCAATAAAACTAATACAGAATAAATTAGTTTGATGAGTGAACCTGAAGCATTCAAACAGCATAGATGTTATTGATTAGGAATAAGTTTCTTTCCATGTTTTCTTTCTTTTCTTCTTTTTTAAATTATTAAGACAAAGAAATAGAGTTGAGCCCACAGGGGGAAAGTTAACTAAAGAAATGCTGGAGAGAAGCAGGATCTTGCTGACACAGAAGGAAAATTTCAGGGAGCCTAGTCAGAGTCAGAGCACAAAATAAAGCTCTCGGGGAAGCTTTGAAGATCATATTAGTTTAGAAATGAAAGGCAACAAACTCTCAGCAAAGTTAACAGGAATAAGGTTCAAGGTGTATAAAATTAAAATGAGAGAGAATATACATATGTGTGTGTAGATAGATAAGGATAGATAGATAGAGAGATAGATCAATGTAACTAGTCTCTTCAGACTTGTGGAGCTTTCCTCCTAAGTATCAGATACTGGTATATATTACATACAAGGTTCTGCACTGTATAGTTGGTACCTAGTTAAATTGCCTA
Source organism: Neophocaena asiaeorientalis asiaeorientalis (assembly GCF_003031525.2). Taxonomy (NCBI): domain Eukaryota; kingdom Metazoa; phylum Chordata; class Mammalia; order Artiodactyla; family Phocoenidae; genus Neophocaena; species Neophocaena asiaeorientalis. The sequence continues at coordinate 2,506,637 of NW_020175672.1, forward strand.
AAGTAATTCTTGCTGCTTGGTATACACAGCTACATAAATGAGTCCTTAAAGCTATAGATGACTATATTCTAAATGGTGAAAAAAAGCTGTACATATCCTCTCACCAATGTGAAATTTTAACTCTTTCTCCTACCCTGTTTATGTTGCCTTTGTTAAAGAGGAGGATTGAGAAGGCTTATGCAGGTCTGTGGCATTGATTATGGCCTTGCACAGCTGGTGTGGGAGAGAAATCAACCATGTAGCTGCATTCTTTCTCCTAGTTAAAAGACAGCTACCTTCTCTTATTTATACTCATAGAAAAATGTTCTTAGAAAGAAAACTCACATATAACTTAGGGTCTGAGTTAGCATTACTTCAAAATTATCTTTTATATTATTAAATACCACCGGTTCCTAATTGCTGAAACAGACACATGCCCACACATCGAATGATAGGCTGCTGTGAAATGTTCGATAGCAAAAAATCTTACTGAGATAAATTCAGCAGAGAATTTCCTAGTTTGGTTCCTGCAGGCACCCCATGGATAGAGTTATAGAAACCACAGAGCACAGATCAAGATTTGGAAGGAAATATACTGAAAATTTAGCTATCAGATGAAATGTAGCCAGAATATACACCTACCTTCTTAGTCTGTGGGCAGGCAGAAATGTGAGATTGAAAATGAGATGTAAAATTAACTGTTCAAGAAGTCTGTTTTTAATATCCTAGTTGATTAAAAGAAGAAGGTTTGGCAACGCTGTCAAATAAAATGTAAACTGATTATTCTTTGGAGATTTTTGGTACATTAATTAATTAATCATCAGGAAATTAAATTTAACAAAGTTTGCTCAGGTACTGAATGTTTTGGTGGAAGTTCTGGTGTGCTTAGTAATGGAATAGTCCTGATAATGATTGCTAAGGACCAAAGGGCGAGTTTTCAGCTATAGACTTCCAAGCTGAAGGGAGGATCTCATTCCAGGGCTTTCACTGCAACTTGCCTAGGACCGGGGAGCTCATAACAGAAACACAGCTTTTGTGCCACTGGGTAGGGGGAATGAAATTACTGAGAAAGGAGTATCTTGTCCAGGCCAAGCAAGTTTCTCACTAGACTTAGTAGAAGCATGGGACATGAGGGTTTCACAGTAGAATTCATTTCAATACAACAGGTATGTTTTATCCCTTACTATGTACGTGGCAAGTGATATAATAACAAACAAACAGATTCTCAGCTGCCAAGGCTTGTGACTCGTATAATTTTGATTCTTATTAAAGAAAAGGAAGCCAGAAATAAAGCATATTTGGGGGAATGCATCTATATTAAAAGACATTTGGCAGAAAACAAAACTTGCCTAGTAAATGTTCGTGGTTTGGCCACTTGTCCTGGGAATCTGAACAAACATAAACTAGAGAGTAAGAAGTCAGCGAGTGGAAGCACAGAGTAAACCAGGACACGTGTAAAAAAGGAGGAAATCATTCAGAGCTTGGTCTGTTCCGTGAAAATAGCAGAACTGAAGAAAAAACACGTGCTCCTGGTTTTATACTTCTGAGTGTGACACACGGTGGTGAGCACTGCAAAGATAGACCCTATTAAGCCATACCTCCTGGTGTTTATGCATTTTATTGTTCCCACCCTTTTAATCTAGGCTGGGCCTGTGACTTGCTTTAACCAATAGAATATGGAAGAAGTAACGTGTCAGTTTCACTTTTGTACTTTGGGGAGCTCTGAGCCACCACGTAAGGAGTCTGGCTACCCTGGTTGAGAGATTATGTGAAAAGACCACATGGAGAGAGTCCCTGAGACAATGTTGAGATGGACAGAGGCTTGTCCATTAAGCAACCCAGGCAAATGGCCAGAGGACTTCATCCTCACCTGACATCTGAATTCTACCCATATGGCCCCAAGTAGAACAGCAGAAAACTGCCTAGGTGGACCCAGGCAACCCACAGAACTGTACAAGTTAACAATGTTGTTGTTTTAAGACATTAAGTTTTAGAGTTGTACATTTTTTGGCAATATAACTAAAAGAATAGCATTTTGTTGTAAGAAACAGAGTCAGAATAGTGACATGCTAATTAGATATAATTTTTTCCCACATATTCTATTTCGGCTGAACTGCCTTCAAGTGGGAACGGAGTTGGTTTACTAAAAAAATGCATGCAAACAAAAAGCAATGCGTCTTTAGAAGGATTTTTAAAAGGACATAAAATTCATTTAGAGGTACGTATTTTTTTCTCTTTTTATTTGTATTTTTAAAGGCTTTGAACCATATATACTTATGATAACTTAAACTCAAAAGAAAGACACATTAAAAGTTGACCTGTTTTGATGAAGTGATACTGGAGCCTGCCCACAGGGCCACTCCTCCCTCTACACAGAACCACTAAGACGCCACAGAACACAAATTAAAACCACAGATTTGGAGGATAGAAATAAATATTTACACTGGGAAGAACTTGGAGTTAACTTATTTAAATCTAAATTAAACAACAAATGTTGGTTACCGGCATACCCGTCCCCTCAGAAAGAGAGGGAACACAATATGTTACAAATCATTGACTGATGAAAAGAAGACTCTAAGTTTGTCTGAAGGAACAAGCTTGAGCTGGATTGAATTACTTAATCATGGGAGGATTTTGTAACATATATCCTTTGTAAGGACTGTATGTAAGTCGTGTCTAACTTGACAATTAAAAGTGATTTTTGTGTGTGAGTAGATAGGGTATGTCAGTAGCCAAAATCCAAATCTCTCCTTGCATCTTATAAATAAACTATAAAGAACAACAGAAGAACAAACAAAATGACAGAAATGCCTTCGGCATAATTAACATACAAAAACACTAAAGACTTCAAATTACTTAAGTTAAAAATTTTTTCCAGCAAGGCTAACTCTGGAGCTGCTGCTGCAAACTTTACAGATTGTTAAGGTGGGAGGGAGAAGCTGTGTGGCAGAAAGAAGACATTGAATAAAATCACCTCCAAAGTCACAGATATAGAAAACAAACTTATGGCAGCCAAGGGGGAAGGGGTGGGGGAGGGAGACATTGGGAGATTGGGATTGACATATACACACTGCTGTATATAAATAGATGACAATAAGAACCTACTGTGTAGCACAGGGAACTCTACTCAATACTCTGTAATGACCTATATGGGAAAAGAGTCTAAAAAAGAGTGGATATATGTATAACTGATTCACTTTGCTGTACACCTGAAACTAACACAACATTGTAAATCAACTATACTCTAATAAAAATTAATTAAAAAATGAAGTTAAAAATTATTTAAAAAAACAAAAGGAATCAGTCTCGAGTATGAAAATACTGAAAAAGAGTCCTGGTAAATTAGCTCTCTGACCATAAGCAAGGGACTTAAAAGTTCCTTGGGATTCAATCAGTTAGTCTTGATAATATAATGCTTCTGATGAAGAAGGTAAAATGAAAGGAACAGGCAATTTTGGAGACTGTTTAAGGATATGAGAAAAAAATAATAGTATGCTCTTGAAAGATACAAAAGTTAACTTGAAAGATATCCCTTGTTTTGGACCCCATGACTCAGCATCATAAAGATGTCACATCTCCCTAAGTTAATTTATAAATTTGACAATTCCAGTTAAAAACAACAACAACAACAAAACCCCTAGCTTCTCGTGGAGCCATAGTTGATACTAAGGTTCATATAGAAAATAAATATTCAAGGATAGCTAGGAAAAGAGTGAGAAGGAAAAGCCGTGAGGGTGGACTGGTTTGGGTTAGTATTAAACATACTGTGAAGTCTCTATGATTATAACAGTGTCATAATGATGCATAAGTGGAGACAGTTTAGTGGCTTTTTTTTTTAAGTGCAGAAATAGATCCAAGTACCTGGAGAAATTTTGAGGTGATTGAAATTTTGCAGTGATTAAGGTGGCATCTAAAATCACTGAGGAAAAGATGGGCTGTTTAATAAAGGGCAATAGGACAAATGAATAACTTTGGGAAAAAATATTAAATTAGACCCAAATTTTATAATGTACCAAAAAATAAATTGCAGATAGTTCAGATATTTAATAAACATAAAAAATTAAACCGTCCACATATTAGAAAGGAGTGAATTTCTCTAAAATCTGGGTATGAGGAAAGCCTTTCTAACTATGACTAAAAATTCAAATTCAATAAAAGATTGATATATTCAACTATGCAAAACCCAACCTTTGCATTGTAAAACAAAACAAAACAAATCTAAACAAAGACAAACCAAAAGACAAACGATAAAGAGTATATTTGCATCATGTATGCAAACATTGGGATAATATCCATATTACAGAAAAACACTTAAAACTTGAGCAAAATGAAACAAAATAAAAACTTGATAATAAAATAGGCAAAAATATTTACAAAAAATGATAAAAAATGTCTTTAAGTTTATGAAAATACAACTGCCTTGTGACAATTTTTCTCCTATCAGAATGACAAAATATTAAGAACTTGAAAACACAGTCTGCTGGCCAAACTATGAGAAAATAGGCACTCTCACTGTCTGCTGGTACAAGCTTTATTGAGGGGAATTTAGCAATATGTAATACATGGTATATACATTTGCTTCCTTAAGCCAGCAATTCAACTTCTAGGAATTTGTCCTGAAGAATAACATTCAACAAACAATTTAAATACATATATAGTCAGTTGTTTATTGTAGCCTTATTTAGAATTGCAAAATTTGGAAAACCACTTAATTACCCATATATAGAAGAGTGATGGAATAAGTTATAACAGAATGCAGGGCTACTTCACTGTCTAACAGAATGAGAAAAATATCTATGAACACATATAGAATAGTTCCCAGGAGGTATTAAGTAGAAGAGAGCAAAGTGAAAAAATAATACCTATAGTAAACAAATTTTGTGTAAGAATGGAGATCACGTATATGTATGTGTGTATATATATATGTGTGTATATATATATATATATATACACACACACACACACATATATATATATTCACATATATATAGTGTGGTTTAAAATGTGATATAATATAAAATATATATAATTTATATTATATATTACATTACATTATATTATATTAGTGGTTTAAAATGTGGTAGAAGCAATGGGGGTGAAAACAGAGTGGAAGGGAACTGGGAGTAAGAATGGGTAGAAGTAAGCATTGGTGGACTTCTCCAAGTCCACCTTTTAGTGTAATGGCTCCTGGAACCATCTTAATGTTTTACATACTAACCACCACCACCACCAACAGTAATATATCAATAAAGGTGAGGGAAACTCTAATATTAAATACTAACAGAAAAGAATAAATCTAACTCGATTTCAAAAGAATAATATAACCACATTAAAGAAGTGGGAAAAGAACCAAAACTAAGCCAAGTAATGTTGAAAAAGTATTTTAACTATACACACATAGGCTAAGGATGGAAAGAATTATAAGCAAATATTCAACTCTAGTCAGTAGGTTTGATTTTGCCAGCTTTGAAACTACTTATAGTGTATTCTAGGATTGAGCAAACAAGTAATTATATCGAGGATAATGAGAGCCAGGTTTCACTGTCAGAGATGGAAGAAATAAATATGAAGAGAGAGAAGGCTAGAATAAACTCTTCAATGTCAGGTTGGAATTGGAGGTATCAGCAGGTGCTCATGGCATAGATAGATAAATAGATAGATAGATCAAGTAGAAATAACAGATATACATGTGTTAGAGAGAGAAAGGGAGAAACCAGCATAGAATTATTAGCTCTGTCTGCTGAGAGAGCCTGTAATCAATGTCTCTCCAGTAACAGTAAGCATACCTACAGCTCACATCTTGGTTTCCAAACCATTCTCACTATAAGAAACCAAGACTATTTGGAGAAATGCTGATTCCAGACTGGCATGGGAAAAGGACAAGAAGGGCCTGTAATACCCTAGAATATAAAGATGTACTAAAAAAATGATAAGAGCATGTCAAAAAGACCCAAGGGCCTGCTTGAAGAAATTCTACTAGCCAAATCTGGGACAATTTGAATCTCAAAATAATAATAATGATAATAATGGATTATAACCCATTAAAGAAGATAAAAATCCATAGCTTCATACCGATATAAGCGAATGAATAAATGGGGAAAAAGAAAAGCTCTTCCTTATGGCAGAATACCAAGTAAAAAATTTAGGAGAAATAATGATTAAAAAAAATCATCATTTAGCTTACATTAATACTAATAATCATCTGTGCAAACTAGTTAGTAAAAGCCTGATGAGGAACAGAATATTTACATACCTCAAAGTATCTCCACACAAAATACTTATTATTTGCAAAAGGAAAAGTAGCAACTTTATAGTAAAGAAATGTGGCAGGGACTTCTCTGGTGATGCAGTGGTTAAGAATCCACCTGCCAATGCAGGGGACACAGGTTCAAGCTCTGGTCCAGGAACATCCCACATACCACAGAGCAACTAAGCCTGTGCGCCACAACTACTGAGCCTGTGCTCTAGAGCCCGCAAGCCACAACTACTGAAGCCCGCATGCTACAACTACTGAAGCCCACGTGCCTAGAGCCCATGCTCCGCAACAAGAGAAGCCACCACAATGAGAAGCCTGAGCACCACAACAAAAAGTAGCCCCCATTTGCTGCAACTTAGAGAAAGCCCGTGCACAGCAGCAAAGACCTAATGTAGCCAAAAATAAATAAATTTATATATATAAAAAAAGAAATGTGGCAGACACCACCTTAGCAAGTGATCAAAATCACCATCTTCAGTAAGAAGCCAAATTCATATGTACCTCCTTCTAGAATGTGGAAAGAAAGCCACATCACTTCTGTATTACCATTAAATAGGCATATCTGCCTCTAAGAATGAGGAAATATCAGACAAGCTCATACTGAGGAACATTTAGAAAATAATTGCTCTGTGTTGTTCAAATATATCTAGGTCATGACTGTCAAAGAAAATTTGTGGAACTGCTCCATTTTAAAGGAGACTAAAGACTGAACAATTAAATCTAATGTGTGATATTGGACTGCATTCTGGACCAGTTTTTTTTTTTAATTTTATAAAAAACAATTATCGTGACGATTGGAAAAATTTGAATAACATCCCTACATTACATAACAGTACTGCTCTAATGTTAACTTTCTGATTTTGGAAGTTAACATTAGTGTAGTTTTAGAGTTAGGAAAGTATCTTTGTCTTTATGAAATGTACATGGAAGTCGTTAGGGTTCAAGGGGCATCATGTGATCTTTCAAACATCAAAGAGTGTGAAGAATGTTAATGTCATTAAACCTATCTCAAAAGAATAAGATCCTAAACACTGGGCTGCAATTAAACATTTAAGTTAGAATTAATATCCTCATATGAATTAAAGAAAAAGCAAGCAGAAGACAGTTTCTAAGAGGTTGAGCAAAATATGTGTCCTTCTTTGAAATATCACTCAAACTGAATAATAAATAACTTATAAAAATATATAGAAAAGATAGACAAGATGAAAAGGCAGAGAGCTATGTACCAGATGAAGGAACAAGATAACACCCCAGAAAAACAACTAAATGAAGTGGAGATAGGCAACCTTCCAGAAAAATAATTAAGAATAATGATAGTGAAGATGATCCAGGGCCTCGGAAAAAGAATGGAGGCAAAGATGGAGAAGATGCAAGAAATGTTTAACAAAGACCTAGAAGAATTAAAGAACAAACAAACAGAGATAAACAACACAATAACCGAAATGCAAAATACACTAGAAGGAGTCAATAGCAGAACAACTGATGCAGAAGAATGGATAAGTGACCTGGAAGACAGAATGGTGGAATTCACTGCTGCAGAACAGAATAAAGAAAAAAGAATGGAAAGAAATGAAGACAGCCTAAGAGACCTCTGGTCCAACATTAAACACAACAACATTAGCATTATAGGGGTCCCAGAAGGAGAAGAGAGAGAGAAATGACCCGAGCAAATATTTGAAGAGATTATAGTCGAAAAATTCCCTAACATGGGAAAGGAAACAGTCACCCAAGTCCAGGAAGTGCAGAGAGTCCCATACAGGATAAACCCAGAAACACACCAAGACACATAGTAATCAAATGGGCAAAAATTAAAGACAAAGAAAAATTGTTGAAAGCATCAAGGGAAAAATAACATACAAGGGAACTCCCATAAAGTTAACAGCTGATTTCTCAGCAGAAACTCTACAAGCCAGAAGGGAGTGGCATGATAAACTTAAAGGGATGAAAGGGCAGAACTCTCAACCAAGATTACTCTACCCAGCAAGGATCTCATTCAGATTTGATGGAGAAATTAAAACCTTTACAGACAAGCAAAAGCTAAGAGAATTCAGCACCACCAAACCAGCTCTACAACAAATGCTAAAGGAACTTCTCTAGTGGGAATCACAAGAGAAGAAAAGGACCTACAAAAACAAATTCAGACTAATTAAGAAAATGGTAATAGGAACATACATATCGATAATTACCTTAAACATGAATGGATTAAATGCTCCAACCAAAAGACACAGGCTAGCTGAATGGATAGAAAAACAAGACCCATATATATGCTGTCTACAAGAGACCCACTTCAGACCTAGAGACACATACAGTCTGACAGTGAGGGGATGGAAAAAAGTATACCAAAAAATTGCAGAGGAAGGAACACTCCCAAACTCATTCTATGAGGCCACCATCACCCTATACCAAAACCAGACAAAAATACTACAAAAAAAGAAAATTACGGACCAATATCACAGATGGATATAGATGCAAAAATCCTCAAAACAAAATACTAGCAAACAGATTCCAACAACACATTAAAAGGATCATACACCATGATCAAGTGGAATTTATTCCAGGAACGCAAGGATTCTTCAATATATGCAAATCAATCAATGTGATACACCATATTAACAAATTGAAGGAGAAAAACCGTATGATCATCTCAATAGATGCAGAAAAAGGTTTTGACAAAATTTAACACCCATTTATGATAAAAACTCTCCAGAAAGTGGACATAGAGGACATATTAAAGGCCATATTCGACAAACCCACAGCAAACATTCTCAATGGTGAAAAACTGAAAGCATTTCCTCTAAGATCAGGAAGAAGACAAGGATGTACACTCTGGCCACTATTATTCAACAGAGTTTTGGAAGTCCTAGCCATGGCAATCAGAGAAGAAAAAGAAATAAAAGGAATACAAACTGGAAAAGAAGAATTATAACTGTCACTGTTTGCAGATGACATGATATTATACATAGAGAATTCTAAAGATGCCACCAGAAAACTATTAGAACTAACCAATGAATTTGGTAAAGTTTCAGGATACAAAATTAATGCACAGAAATCTCTTGCATTCCTATACACTAACAATGAAAGATCAGAAAGAGAAATTAAGGAAACAATCCCATTCACCATTGCAACAAAAAGAATAAAATATCTAGAAATAAACCTACCTAAGGAGATAAAAGACCTGTACTCAGAATATAAGACACTGTTGAAAGAAATCAAAGGTGATATAAACAGATGGAGATATATACCATGTTCTTGGATTAGAAGAATCAATATTGTGAAAATGACTATACTACCCAAAGCAATCTACAGATTCAATGCAATCCATATCAAATTACCAGTGGCATTTTCTACAGAGCTAGAACAAAACATCTTAAAATTTGTATGGAGACACAAAGACCCCTAATAGCTAAAGCAGTCTTGAGGGAAAAAGATGGAAGTGGAGGAATCAGACTCCTTGACTTCAGACTATACTACAAAGCTACAGTAATCAAGACAATATGATACTGGCACAAAAACAGAAATATAGATCAAAGGAACAGGATAAAAAGCCCAGAGATAAACCCATGCACCTATGGTCAAGTGATCTATGACAAAGGAGGCAAGGATATACAATGGAAAAAAGACAGTCCCTTCAATAATGGTGCTGAGAAAACTGGACAGCTACATGTAAAAGAATGAAATTAGAACAATCCCTAATGCCATACACAAAAATAAACTCAAAAATGGATTAGAGACCTAAATGTAAGACCGGACACCATAAAACTCTTAGAGGAAAACATAGGAAGAACACTCTTTGACATAAATCACAGCAAGATCTTTTTTGGTCCACCTCTTAGAGTAATGGAAATAAAAACAAAAATAAACGAATGGGACCTAATGAAACTTAAAAGTTTTTGCAAAGCAAAGGAAACTACAAAGAAGACGAAAAGGTAACCCTCAGAATGGGAAAAAAATTTGCAACCAAATCAACGGACAAAGGTTTAATCTCTAAAATATATAAACAGCTCATGCAGCTCAATGTTAAAAAAACAAACAACCCAATCAAAAAATGGGCAGAAGACCTAAATAGACATTTCTCCAAAGAAGACGTACAGCTGGCTGAGAAGCACATGAAAAGCTGCTCAACGTCACTAATTATTAGAGAAATGCAAATCAAAACTACAATGAGGTATCACCTCACACCAGTTAGAATGGGCATCATCAGAAAATCTACAAACAACAAATGCTAGAGAGGGTGTGGAGAAAAGAGAGCCCTCTTGCACTGTTGGTGGGAATGTAAATTGATACAGCCACTATTGAGAACAGTATGGAGGTTCCTTAAAAAGCTAAAAATAGAACTACCATATGACCCAGCAATCCCACTACTGTGCACACACCCTGAGAAAACCATAATTCAAAAAGAGTCATGTACCACAATGTATATTGCAGCACTATTTACAATGGCCAGGTCATGGAAGCGACCTAAATGCCCATTGACAGACGAATGGATAAAGAAGATGTGGTACATATATATACAATGGAATATTACTTAGCCATGAAAAGGAATGAAATTGGGTCATTTGTAGAGACGTGGATGAATCTAGAGACTGTCATACAGAGTGAAGTATGTCAGAAAGAGAAAAACAAATATCGTATATTAATGCATATATGTGAAACCTAGAAAAATGGTACAGATGAAGCAGTTTGCAGGACAGAAATTGAGACACAGATGTAGAGAACAAACGTGTGGACACCAAGGGGGAAAAGTGGCCGGGGGTGGTGGTGGTGTGATGAATTGGGAGATTGGGACTGACATGTATACACTGATGTGTATAAAATGGATGGCTAAGAAGAACCTGCTGTATAAAAAAATAAATAAAATTAAATTAAAAAAATAAAGCTCAGAAAAAATATATATATAATGCTAAAAGTTATACCAATGTTCAATTCCTGTAAAGCTTGAGTTTAATGTAGGTGATATAGTCACCTCTTTCAACAGGGCCAATAACACCTATTTTGATACCTATGTTAATAGCTTTTCTCTGCTTTTTCGTGCAGTGCCTTCCTGTTATGTTAACTGAGATTTTCTTGTTAAGATTTAACTTAAACTTCACAAAACTATGCTCAGAGAGTAAAATCCCACGGCACAAGGAATATTTTGCTGTTAGGTGCCAAATGGAAAGTTGGAAGATGCCTGTCATCTCATGTCACAGTGGAACATTCTTACTATTTTTTCCTAACCACTTAGTAAAACTTTATTCTATAAAGGTAACCATGTAAACGTTTTATCTATTTGTTCATGCATTCAACAAATATTATTGATCTGTTGTAAATTGTAACAGGTATTTAAGCACAGGAGAAACTCAAGAATCCCCTTTACCTCAATACTTAAGCAAAATGAGTCTCAAGATTCTTATGAAAAAGGAGCCCTTACCGGACATCTGCAAAACTGCTCCATTTAAAGACTACTAAAAAGACCAGAGTTCTAAATCTGAGGCACCTAAGGCAATGTGCTTTATTTGTGAGTGCTGTGAACAATTATCTTGTAACAATATTTTTAAAAATTGGTGTTAATATGACAAATAAAGTCAAAATCTCTTAAGAAGGAAAGGATTTCAGAATCTTTATCCTGAAGTTCTAAGTATATAAAAACATACTACCCATGAGATTTCAATTAATTAATTTAGGATATTGTTGAAATAAGAAACAAATGATAATAAAAGGAATTTAAAATGTAGAAAAGACATATATATATAATCAAGAGTTATACATAATCAAGAATTGCCTTGAAAGCCAGGATTAGATGACTGGGGCTTGCATAGTGAGAACAGAATCTTGGGCTCAAGACCTAGGCCAGAAGAGTCAACTGACATAGAAAAGCAAAAGCCATCTATTCATATTCTTAATGTTAAGATGATGAACTGTGATAAATTGTATCAGATAGATCAAAGACTCAGCTGCTTAAACAAAGAGATTTAAAAATGCAGTGTCTTAAATATGATTAAACCTTACTTCTCTCATACATCAATCTAAAGACGATTGATCCAGCTCAGCGGGGTCCCATGTTCCCTGTGATCATTTAAGGACCCAGATTTCTTCTGTTTTGCCGATCCAGCTTTTCCTAAGGTGTTTCTTTCTTTTGCATGGCCAACACCATGCAGATACATAAGAGAAAAAGGTGAAGTCCAAGTATTTCACTGCACCCATTGCTTCCACATCTCATTGTCCAGGACTTAGTCACATGGCCACCTCTCATGGTAAAGGTGATGAGAAATGGAGTTTCAATCTGCACAGACATGTGTCCAGGACATCCTACTGCCAAAAGGGAAAAGAGGAGTATAGATATCGGGGACAGTTAGTAATGTCTGACTCACATATTTTTCCATGAGGTAGAATCTCGTAGAAGTGTCAGCTCAAAAAACTCAAAGTGGGAGAGAAAGTAAATCCAGTAGTTTACTTTCAGGTTTCAAAAGGAACTTAAATCCTGGAATCAGACAAAGGAAAAAAAAGAGTGGAGATACCAAGTGAACATTAGAAGTTTGAAAATTACTTCAGCACCCATAATTATTTGTTATAATGACTTACTGAAATTTAGGAATCTTAATATAACTCCTTTTCTGTTTTACTTTAATTAAGCTTATTAGTAGATCTTAAATTCCAAAACGGTTTTTAAAACTAAAAAAATATCAAGCTCTCCCACCTGGTGAATCTGCTCCATAAAACTTGTAACACTTGGTATCATTCAGACTGAGTTCACATTAACACATTTTTATATGTACCATGCTGATCATGAAAATGCAGTCAGCTTTCCGGAAAAAAAGAAAAAAACCACACAAACTGTAACTGATTAGATGCTATTGCAGTCATACAGAACTTAGTCTTTTTGGGGGAGGAGGGGATTGCATATTATTTCTACATGAATATAAATAAACTTCACTTTAATTAGAGATTATTTTGTCCTTATGAAGGAGAATGATTGAAAATGAAGAGAGGGTGTTTCACGTTTTGTACCGCCAGTCTTCTGTTTGAGTAGGACGGTCATGATGCAAGCACCGTCTCCCTGGCCCCAAGTACATTCTGTTCAGTTCGACAAATATTTATTTAATTCCTGTTCTGGACAAGGGAATCTAAAAATGAAAACTCCGCTTTCCCCTGTGTAAGGAAAACCCAGTTCTTCCTCACTGTGTGCTTCTTCCCTGTGAGTCTCCTTTACTACTCACACAAAACACTTCTGGTCACCAAATACGTGGAGGTTTCCCCACACCAAGCACTTCTCTGTGACCCCAGCTGGAAGTCCTACAATTCAACTCAATTTCTGACACTATCTAGTGTTTCAGAAGCTCTGTGTCAGGAACAGAGGTCAAATACCAATAGTAGAACAAGAGATGCTTCTAGTGTTCTTATCACTTAGGAAATTACAGGAGTTTTACAAGCTCTGTGCCAGGAACTGGGAGCAGAGACCAATATATATTTCTGATTATCTCACAGCCCAGCCCCTGGTCTCTGGCCAAGGGTACTTTATAACAAAACAATGCGTAACTCAAAAGATATCAGCACATGTCTAGAATCCCATGCAGTCATTAATGATCATTCTAGTTCTCCCTCATAGCATATGGAAAATGTCTCCCAGGGGGAGGTCACTCAGGTTTGCAGGCTTCCATTCCATCTTGTAAAGTTCCAAAAGCGGGAGTGGTCTTGGCAACCCCATGGCTTCGCCCTTTCAAGGCACCCATATAATTGAGCTAAGAGATAATATCATCTCTTGCTCTGAGCTTCTTTTGAGGTTCAATATTGGATTTCCCTTTTTTTTTTTTTGCGGTACGCGGGCCTCTCACTGCTGTGGCATCTCCCATTGCAGAGCACAGGCTCCGGATGCGCAGGATCAGCGGCCATGGTTCACGGGCCCAGCCGCTCCGCGGCATGTGGGATCTTCCCGGACCGGGACACGAACCCGCGTCCCCTGCATCGGCAGGCGGACTCGCAACCACTGCGCCACCAGGGAAGCCCTTGGATTTCGCTTTTCATAGAACTCATTTATTCATTACTTTACCCATAGCTCCTATGCTTCCTTCTCACCATTTATACCCAAACTCTTCCACATTTGGAAGAGACATTAGGCTCGACCACTGTGCTGGTGTAGCTTGCTGGTAGCAGTACTAGTCCAGTAAGTGTTTCCTCCTCGGTCCACTCCTGTTCACATAGGGTAAGGTTACACAGGGGCAGAACTGGTGGGCTGTCTTTACCACCAGGCAATCTGGCTACTTTTACTCTTGCACCAATTCTGCCAGAATGGGTAAAGGCCCATCTTGCTCCATCAGGCCCTTAGGAATTCTGACAGAAGGATTAAAATATAGTTGCAGTATCTTGCTCAGGAATCATCTTTGTTTCCAGCCCTTGTAGTTGCTGCCCTGGTCCTTAGACCTCTGATCAGGTAAGGAAAAAAAAGTTGAGGTGATATAGGAGAGAAAGTATATCAGCACCTTCTCCACCTCCTCTTCCCCAGATTCACTGGAAAAACAGAAATCTCTCCAGTACGGACATTCCTGAGTCCTGCTCATGTTCATATTGAGTGTGAGCACACGCTCATGAAGGCGTGTGCAAGCCAGACCTTCCTGCTTTATCTCCTCCCATTTTAGATAACCAGTGTTTTCATTGCTCATTCAAATTCTCCATAGAACTAGTACTCAGGGGACGGATATCTCACTGCCCATTGTTGGACATTATGGTTTGTAAGTATGTTCCTTGGTCTAAAGAAATGATGGTCAGCCATCCAGATTGGTGCAACGTTTTCTGTTCAGATTCTTTTATAGTATTCTGAGCATGTGCTTCTACCACTGGGTAAGCAAAGCCTGGTCCAGAGTTAGTGTATTTCTGCCAGGACCCATTTGTGGTCCCCTGGGGCCACCAGCATCTGTCTCATTTGCCAGCCATGACCAGGGCCTTCCCACCTTGGGAATCTGCCACAGAGCTAGCTGCAGGCTCTGTCTCTTTGGCTGGAAGACAGAACAGTTCTTATTAGAATCTTGTACCTAAGAGGGGGCAGAAGCACTGTGTTTAGATTCAGCTCATCTCTGCCCGGCTGCAGTATCCCCAGCTCCCCTCAAATCATGGACCCAGGTAGCTACCTTAAATGAACACACAGGGATATCTGCTTGTTGATTCTGTACAGGGGGGAAAAAAACCTTTTCCCTTCTCTCAGTTCTCTGGCTGGCTTAATAACGAAACTGCACAAGGCAGAGTAACAAGAGAAAAAAGCAAATTTTTATTTTCTAAGTATGAGATCTCATAGACATATAAGGCTCAAAGCAGTGACAAAAGCAGTGGTGACAAGGATGCCTCCTACCTTCTGGTAAAGGGAGGATACATTTCATATGAGAGATTTATTTCCTGCTTTCAGGGGTCAAAGGTGGGTCAGAGTGTCTTTGTACTGGTTGCTTCTTAGGTAACTTTCATTCAAAAAGTTACCTAAGTGGCATATTTGGGGGTGGTCTGCCCTGAACCCCATCAATTCCAATCTTCTAAATCTAGATGAGCATTGACATTTCCTCCTTTAACCTACCCCTCAAATTCCCACAGTGGTTTCCATAGGGCTGTGCCCCACGTGGGAATCCTTTTTTTTTTTTTCCACGGTACATGGGCCTCTTACTGTTGTGGCCTCTCCCGTTGTGGAGCACAGGCTCCGGACGCGCAGGCTCAGCGGCCATGGCTCATGGACCCAGCCGCTCCGCGGCATGTGGGATTCTCCGAGACTGGGGCACAAACCCGTGTCTCCTGCATCGGTAGGCGGGCTCTCAACCACTGCACCACCAGGGAAGCCTGGATTTCCATTGCCCTCCTGCTGAACCATATGGCCATGCTGTTGATCACCACCCATGAGTCAGTGAAAACCCAAACATAGGGGCTCTTTCCATTGTTCAATTTTTCCATCAGTGCTAGGAAAACAGCATGCAATTCAGCGCACCGAGCTGAGCAGATTTGTTTCACCTTCCTCGATCAGAGTGGTGGCCTTTCAAACAAGATGTCCATTCACTGTGGAACTGCCATCCACAAACCAAGCGACTCATTGTTGGTTAGTTGAGAGCTGTTTGAAGAGCACTGTTCAAGTGACAATAGAATTTCATAGCTCTATACAGTCCCAGAGTCAGTCCTAGCGGAAGAGGCTCCCTGCTCATGAGTATCTCTGCCTTGCATTCCCCAGGCAACATGACCCTGTATAAGTCATTTCCATTTTATTATGGAACTCTTTTGGGCATTTCTATCCCTATTAGAGTGTTTTTCTGATATCACCCTAGACATTATGAGTACTTCAGGTTTTAAGATCATTTTATGTCTTTCAGTCATCGGGGTAGCTTCAATTAATATCTATCTGATAGTGAGGTAGTAAATACGCCTCAAATAAAAATTCTCTAATCCAAAGTCCCAGTAGTTGTTGCTGGGAGGTGCCCACAGGCTTTTGCCATAAGCCCCAGTCTAGGCTCGAGATAGGGCTGTGGCTTATGAGAATTTGTTCCCACTAGCTATCCAGCTTCTATTCCACACTGTGTGAGCTCAGGCGATCTTACTGATTTCTGTTTAGCATGTTCTAGAATATCCAATTACTATTGCTTGGAAGGCAGATTTACATGTCTTCTGCTTTTCAGTATAAGTAGAGGAAACATTCCCCAGTCAGATACAAGGTTCGTCCGTGAATACAATCACGTAAAAAGAAAGACACAACCACTTTACTTCAAGCCTGTTCAAACATATCAGTTCTCCTGTAAACTTTGACCATAATTCCATCAACTCATATTCCTAACTGTCACCTCTATTAGGATTTCATCAACAGGGTTTGGTTTTACAATACTAGGTAGAGGAAGTGTTTCCCAGCCAGACATAATATCTATTCCCATAAAACATTCAGGTAAGGGAGACACCACCACTTCACATAAAGTCTGTTCACACATTCTAATTTATTGGGATAGTCTTATGGGCTCTCACATTTTTCTCTTCTTTCAATCTAATTGTAGCCTGTGCCAGGCCTTCACCAATGAGCTTTGGTGCTGTAATGTGTGGGGCTCCTATGTCAAGGAGTCTTGGAAACTTCTCTTTTGTACTTCCTGACCATTTTACCCACTCGTGTGCAAAAGGCTTTGGGTTTCCAGTGAGGCGTCAAGCCAAGGGACCCTTGGCCTTTTGCCAATCTTTAACTTGATTCATCTACTCAACCATTGCCACAAGCACAAATGATTGTTGGTCAGATTTCTTAATTGTAATCTCTGCCTTCAGGCTTTAAAATTTTTTCCAGACTGGGAAAAATGAACTGGACTTGTCTGGGGCACTTTAATATTGGGGGACCAGTTGGGGGTCTCTTCAACTCACTCAACCTTTGGTAGGGCTATGCTTAAGCTTGTGTTTTAACCCCATCAATGTTTTTTTCTTTTATTTATCCCGTTTCTTAATAGCCATTTTAAAATTTCCACCCTGCTGGGATGAGTCTCACGACTCTTTCTTTTTCCTCTTGTTTCATTGCTATAAATATTTGCTTTATCCACCTTTTTCCTTAATAACCATTTAAAAATATCTACCCTGCTAAGACCAGTCTCTTGATTCTTTTCTCTGCCTTTCCCCATTATCTTATTAATGAACCTAATGTCTTTATTAATATCTGTAAGATCCATGAGGGGAAGCTGAGACAGCAAATTCTATAAGACTTCCCCAACTGTCCTTCGGTTTTGCAATAATGAAGTTATAGAGGATGCCCATGTAAAAGGGGCTCCGTTAAGCACAGCATTTACCATGACCTGCGTATTGGGCATATTCAGTGGGTAAATATCCTGGTCATCACAAAGCCAGCTGCTTCCTCTGGAGTAATCCACTTGGCATTCATAGGGGGAGGTAGACAGTCCCTCTTCTTGGAATGAATACACCTTACAGTAGATTTATCCAGTCCACCAGGCTGGCTATTCCCTCAGGAACAATCTCCTCTGTGTCTGGGTCACTTAATAGCCATCTGTAATTGTTCATTACTGAGCTGTGGGACTTGTATCAACCCAAACATCCTCTTCCACTCTGCAGACCCCGGCCCCCAATTAGTCATGCTCACAGCCCATTTCCATAAAGGTTCTTCAGGAAGCTGATTTTACTGATCTACAAAATGAAATAACTCCTTCATATTATATCCCCTGGTTTCAATAGTTTCTTGGTTTGTTCTCCCCTAACTTTGATTATCTTCCTGGTAAGCAGAGGTCTCAGAAATACTTTCTGTTCTCCCTGCAGTTTTTACCTGGGCCGGGGGGAGGGGGGTGCTTTGAGGCTATCGGTTGAAGCTCAGACTCATTGAAGTCTGAGTTTAGTCTAGCGTCAACATACAGCTCAGCATTTGCTTTTACTTTCAGGTTAGCTATTATAGACAACAATAGCCAAGGGATGGATTATTTTGCCTTTTTATTATTAGTTTGCATCTTCTTATGCATCAAGTGAACCAACTCCCCTGAAGTTGGATCCATCTCTAAATTCCATCAGTAACTTTTATATTTAGTAACTGATTGCAGCACAGCTGCTGCTCCATAGCCTGGTGACTGTGAAGGAAAGACTCAGTTTTTCCTTCCTACGTAGGGAAAAACCCAGTTCTCTCCTACTGTGGTTCTTTATCCCATATGTCTCCTTCACTACTCACAGAAGACACTTCATTTCTGACCCTTCTGGTCACCAAATGTGTGGCGGTTTTTCTTCACACCAAGCAATCTTCTGTGACACCTACACCACAATTCAACCCGATTCTGACACTGTCTACCCAGAGATAGCATCAGGTTCCACAGGTTAAGGGCTCAGGCCTGCAAGACAGCCCTGACCCCACTTCAGGTGTTAACCACAAGCCCAGGTTATCTATCGCCTGTGCTCCTGACCTATCAGCTGTAAAATCAGAGGTTCCCATGACCCCCTCCCCAGGTTTGATTAATTTGCTAGAGCAGCTCACAGAACACAGGGAAACACTTATATGTACAGTTTATTAAAGGGTGTGATAAAGGATAGATGAACAACCAGATGGAAGAGATGCGTATGACAAGGTATGTGGGAAGAGGCACAGAACTTGCATGTTCTCTCTGGGTGGACCACTCTCTCCACACCTCCAGCTGTTCACCAACATGGAAGCTCTCTGAATCTCATACTATTGGGATACTCTAGAGGCTTCATCACGTAGGCAAGTTCAATCATGAACTCCATTTTCAGCCCCTCTCCCTTCTCAAGAGTGTGGAGAGTGGGGCTAAAAGTTCCACGTTTCTAACATGGCTTGGTCTTTCCAGTGATTCACCCTCATCCAGGAGCCATCTGACAGCCCATTCAGAGTCACCTCATTAGAATAAAGGACACTCCTACCACCCAGGAAATCACAAGGGTTCCGGGAGTCCTGTGTCAGGAATTGAGGTCTAAGACTACTATTAGAACGAGAGATGTTCCTATCACTTAAGAAATTACATGGGTTTAGGAGTTCTATGCTAGGAACAGGGGGCAGAGACCAGTAGATATTTTCTATTATCTCACAGCATAGTTAATGTACCTCTACTGTTGACGAAATAAAAAGAAAGATGTGAACATCTTTTAGTCTGATGAGAAACTGATTTTTCAGAATTAGACATAAAACGAAATAGGTTCTTTTTTTTTAGATGAAGCCACTTTTCACAGAGTGTCACAGATCCAGTACATGAATTAAAACAAAATTAACTTTCAGGTCACTTCCTGCTGCTCCCAAGACCAGTTGAAAGGAAAAAATGGAGACTTCTGGCTGAAGAGAGGAATTAGAAGTTAGTGATTTTCCTCCCTTCAAGGAGGCTAGGGTTCACTCAGACAGTTGGGAATGGGTGGTGGGTGGTCTTCAGGAAGTGGAACCCTTTCTTCTCAGGCCACAGGAAAGAGAGAAATTCCATCAGTGGTCCCTAACATGTGTGCAGGAGTATTTAGCCAGGTGCGCTACTCTGATCCACAGGGAATCCACCAAACTGCCCCTGCCTGTGGTAGCCCAGTTCTTTTTAGGGCAAGTTGAGTTTAGTCTGACTCCTAATTAGAGCATCCACACAAGGATGGGCTGGACCTATGACGACCAGGTGCCTTGTATTCCAGCTGCCTAAGCCCACGTAGGGAGACCAGGTATTTTCTTACACCTGGTCCTCAAGCAAATATAGTTATGTATCAACCTTTAAACAAAAAGATATCATAGCAAAATACTTACCTTACACTATTATTACAAATATAACATTTGTGTCTAAATACAACAATAGTAATATAAGAAGTTTGCATTAATCATCTTTACATCTGATGCTCATAGGTTTTAATTATTAACAGGAAGATCCGGGAAAGAGAAACAAAGTCTCCTCACAAAATCGCATTTGCCTGGAAGTTTCTAAGTTCCAAACGTAATAGTCTCAGGGACCCTTTACTAGAAACTAGCTGAAATTAACTGAAGAGATGATTTTAAATTATATTTTATCTTTATATTCAGATTTCTTATGTTAACTAAGCTACAGATATAAAGACCCTTGTTATCTAAACTTGAGAGGAACAGCAAAATATTTGCAAAAATATGATTATACAGTACTAAGGAAAATCAGATTTGAATTCGTATTTTGACTTAACGTACATCTTAAATTTAAAATATTTTACAAAATTGAAAAAGTAGAAAAGATACACTCTTGTCTCCTACTCATCCGGACCCCTCCCAAGAAGCAAATAGTGCCTATTTCTAGAGATAGTCTATTCATAACAAGCAAATGCATTCATGTATACAAACATTCTTGTATACAGGTGGTAGCATCCTACATGCAGACATACAGACTGCAGCACGAAAACTGTTCAACACCTTACTACTTTTGTCACTTAATAATCTCTATGTATATTATTCCGTTGTAAGTATCTATCAAAATGTACTTTATCAGTCCCCTGTTGTTGGACATACAAAATCTTTTCCATATTTTTGCTAGTTCAACACGGTGCTTCCATTAATAGTCTTGAACCAATATAATTTTACTAGTGTGTAATGACTATTGGCATAAATTCCTAAAAGTAGAACTGCTGAAATAAGGAGTCTTTTGCATGGGGTTTTGGTAGTTAGTGACAAATTGCCCTCTATGTTAGTAACAATTTTCACTTCCATTCCCAAATAAATAAGAGAGCCTCTTTTCCTACAGCTTTACCTACACAATTTGTTAACAAACATTTTGACCTTTGCCAATCAGAGAAGTAAAAATTGTATATTATTTAAATATTTATATTCCAATTTCCTGCACCCAGCTTATCTGGAATTAGATTGTTATCTGGAATATGAAATACGGGGGAAACAAAGACTTTTTAATACTTCATATTTTGCTATAACATTAAAACTCCTTTTTTTAATATTGCCTGGTGGGAAATACTCAAAAAGCCAAAGAGAGAACTTGGAGAACATTGTGACCTGTGTTATAATAGCAGGTATGTCACATTCTAGTGGTGGACACTAGATGTTCAGGATGTGGAATAAGTTCTCATCAAAGCTGCTGGCATGAAATTGTAGAAGATGAAGAATAACTCTGTGTGTATTATTTGTGCAAATAACTTAAAAAGATAAGTAAGCAGACCCGTCAAGGAGATTAAGATGGGTCAATCTTGGAATAGGGATGTAATAGTTCAGGGACACAGCGATGTGATTAGGAAGATTTTCCAGATATTGAGGGATCCATTTGGAAGATTATTTCAGCTTGTGTATCCCCAGTTCTGAAAAAAACATATTAGTTTGCTGGAAACAATGCAGCTGCAAAACATTTTACTATACCTTTCTGGAAAAAAAAAAAAAAGCAAATGACCGAAAGTCCAGCAAATATGAATGACTTAATGAAATGTCTGTGGTTACTGCTAGATTTCCCTCTCAGTCCCATATCTCTTATTATCTTTATTTACATCTGAAACTATATCTCTAGCACATAGTGATAACTGATCATGGTGACCTGGTGTTCATTAAATAATACAAAGTTATGGTTGCTGTTCTAAAGTGCAACTAATTCTGTGTTCTGGTTCTCATCTCATAATATTTTCATTTAATTATTACTGCTACATATTTTCACACAAGTTCAGCTTTTGCCAATATATAACAGCAATTTTTCTTAAAAAATTTTTATTGCTACTAATGGCTTTTGATGTGATGATACCAAACCTAACAGGGATCATATGTATTTTTCAATTCCTCTAGAGGAAGCTTGTTTATACAGTCAAAACAAGAGACTGGAAAATAAAATTAGCGATTTCATTTTCTCAAGGGCTGTAAGATTAACGCTGTTGGAGTT
Source organism: Neophocaena asiaeorientalis asiaeorientalis (assembly GCF_003031525.2). Classification (NCBI taxonomy): domain Eukaryota; kingdom Metazoa; phylum Chordata; class Mammalia; order Artiodactyla; family Phocoenidae; genus Neophocaena; species Neophocaena asiaeorientalis. Next base: position 2,529,137 of record NW_020175672.1, read on the forward strand.
AGTGACCATGGGCTTAATTAAGTGTGAGCTTAATTTATTAATACATGCATCCCACAAATATTTACTGAATACTTCCTATATGCACAGCACTGGGCTATTTTTGTTTTGAATTTTATTTTATTTTTTTATACAGCAGGTTCTTACTAGTTATCTTTTTTTTATTCTAGATTCCGCATATATGTGTTAATATATTATACTTGTTTTTCTCTTTCTGACTTACTTTCTGTATGACAGTCTCTACGTCCATCTACGTCTCTACAAATGACCCAATTTCATTCCTCTTTATGGCTGACTTTCCATTGTATATATGTACCACATCTTTATCCATTCATCTGTTGTTGGACATTTAGGTTGCTTCCATGACCTGGCTATTGTAAACAGTGCTGCAATGAACAATGGGGTGCATGTCTTTTTTTTTTTTTTAACGTCTTTATTGTAGTATAATTGCTTTACAATATTGTGTTAGTTTCTGCTGTATAACAAAGTGAATCAGCTATACTTTAATCCGCTTGTCTGCTGATGGGTGGGGCTGTGTTCCCCGCCTGTTGGTTGCTTGGCCTGAGGCGACGCAGCACTGGAGGCTACCTTGCTCTTTGGTGGGGCTAAGGGCAGATTCCAGGAGGGCTCAAGCCAAGGAGTACTTCCCAGAATTTCTGCTGCCAGTGTCCTTGTCCCCATGGTGAGCCACAGCCACCCCCCGCCTCTTCAGAAGACCCTCCAACACTAGCAGGAAGGTCTGGGTCAGTCTCCCATGAAGTCACTGCTCCTTCCTCTGGGTCTTGATGCACACAGTACTTTGTGTGCACCCTCCAAGAGTGGAGTCTCTGTTTCCCCCAGTCCTGTCGATGTCCTGTAATCAAATCCCGCTAGCCCTCAAAGTCTGATTCTCTGGGAATTCTTCCTCCTGTTTCCAGACCCCCAGGTTGGGAAGCCTGACGTGGGGCTCAGAACCTTCACTCCAGTGGGTGGACTTCTGAGGTATAAGTGTTCTCCAGTTTGTGAGTCCCCACCCCCAGCAGTTATGGAATTTGATTTTACTGTGATTGCGCCCTTCTTACCATCTCATTGTGGCTTCTCCTTTGTCTTTGGATGTGGGTGGTATCTTTTTTGGTGAGCTCCAGTGTCTTCCCGTTGTTGATTGTTCAGCAGTTAGCTGTGATTTGGGTGTTCTCTCAAGAGGGAGTCACTGGACTATTTTCTGTCTTGCTATTACATTCAAGGATTGACACTGATCCAATAGGGTCAGTATTCTTCATTACTGTTCTCTGAATTCCTGTACTCTTCACTGGTCCTCTCCTTCCTCATTCATTTAGTAGATTTTCGCTTCTATTATTTCCAGTTACCTCATCAATAAATTAAAGTACTTTGATAAAAGAAATTTGAGATAGATGGAAGTGAGTGAATCAGATGTCCTGATTTCAAGGAATCATTAATCTTGAAAAGATAAGGAATAAAAAGGAGATGGTATATGATTAAATGCTAAATGCAATAAGTGACATGAAAGTTTAGAAATAGGAGTGAATAGTGTACATTAAAAATATCAGTGAGGGTTTCAAAAAGCCAATGGAATCAGCTAGATTATGAAGGATGGGAAGGATCTGGACAGGAAAAGGATTGAGAGTATATTTCAGCTGGAGTCAACACATGCAATTAAAAAGAATTGCAAAAAGAGTGTATATTGGCATAGGGAGCTGAGAAAATAATTTGTCTGAAGAGGAGATTTCTCATAGTGATTTCTCTAATTAATTCATCAATAAAGAAATTTGTCTTCAGCAAATATTGTGAACAAGGTGGAGTGCAAAGATCTTGAGGTAAAGTTATAGAGATAATATTCTAGTGAAGGAGAAATTGATTAAACAACTAATGACAATTGACTAAGGTTGGAGGGAAAAAATGGCTAAATATAAAGGGTTAGACCAGATTATAGAACCCACTGCTTCCCAAATACATCCCAGCTTCTACTCCCTTAGTGCGATTATGTAAGATATAACAATAATTTCTGAATACATATTTAAGTTTTTGAGTACTTTTTAAGTTCACTTTCTTATTTTTTTTTCCCCCTGGAAACATTTGCCTGAGAGAGACAATCGTAGAATAGCTTCATGTCTCTAACAGTTCAATGCGTTGATGCATTTGAGGTTAAGTTTCCACTTTGTCGAGAATTCCTTTAGGTTGAAGGAGCATTGTTTTTTAGTTTCTTCCTTCTCACTCAGTGCTAGTTGTCAGAGGACTCTGGTGGAGAAGGGGAAGCACCTTGGACTTGAATTTAGATCACTGACCAGATTTCTACAACTTAAGAACCACCTGGTCGGGCTTTCTTGGTGGCGCAGTGGTTGAGAGTCCGCCTGCCGATACAGGGGACACTGGTTCGTGCCCCGATCCGGGAAGATCACACATGCCGCAGAGCGGCTGGGCTCGTGAGCCATGGCCGCTGAGCCTGCGCGTCCGGAGCCCGTGCTCCGCAACGGGAGAGGCCACAACAGTGAGAGGCCCGCGTATCGAAAAAAAAAAAAAAAGAACCACCTGATCATTCAATATTTCTAAACAGGAGCCTCAATGTCTATATTTGCAAAAAAAATTAAAAATGAGAATGAGGTAGTGTTTGAGATAATACCTTTTAACTATAAAGTGTTATGTAAATGTACATGTAGAGAGCTGCCAATTCTATCCATGCCACTTTCTGCTTTAATTACTTCTTTTTCTGCTTAAGCTGGTTTTATTAAGACTGCTCTGCTCCTCTCCTTCCTCTGTGACTTTTCTCCACCTACTATTGTGTTCTGGTAAAATGTAGGTGTTTAAGCACCGGGGAGCCTTAAACACTAGTAAAAGGGAAGAAGTTCATCCAGGGCTATCTCTGGGCAGGGTTACAAGATCATGATGTAGTACATGATGTGTACCCAGTGCATCAGCTCAAGAGAGTAGGGGCTGGTGGAGGCAGAGCTTGGGTCTAGCTACCGTTTGCTGAAGTTTAGGCTGAGTGAGGGGAACACGTTAGACAAACAGTTTTATTGACTACTCCACATTGCAGGTATTTAATCAGATGGGAAAAAAGGAATTATGAAATAAATGTCATTTTACTAGGTATAGTAAAATGTCATTTTACTACTGTATAGCACAGGGAACTCTGCTCAATATTCTGTGACAAACTAAATGGGAAAAGAATTTGAAAAAGAATAGATATATGTATAACTGAATCACTTTTCTGTACACCTGAAACTAACACAACATTGTTAATCAACTCTACTTCAATATAAAATAAAAAGTTTTTAAAAAAGAACAAAAAATATTTTACTAGGCGCAAAGTAATATTAATTAGCTAGATTACAGAGATGGTTTATTTTTCTATCTTGATGTTGTTATTGGCTGAAAATTATTCTTTAGTGATAAAAGGAGAGTAAGTGAAATGAAAGACAATTAACAATGGCTCTGATCTTTCATAGCTCCTATCATTGCAAGATAAAATGAGTTGAAGGGGAAAAAAGAGGGCTTACTAGATTTATTCTTGCCAACAGAAAGCTAGCATGTTTTCCCCCCAAAAGACTCAAAGTAATGTTCATTACTTCAGAGAATTTAACCGTAGCTTAGGTTAGAGTTGCCATCTTTAGCAATACATAAATAAAATAAAATTTAAAAAGGACATTGATTTTAAAATAAACAACAAATACACACATACATACATACACACATCCGTATATTGCATGGAACATACTTATACTAAATACATAAGTTTATGTATATATATTACATATTTATAATATTATATAAATATTTATGTACATGTATTTAACATAAATGTCCCATGGATATTTGGATATGTGTGTATGTGCATAGATATATACATATATGTATGTATGTATTTAGTATAAATATGTCCCATGCAATATTTGGGACATACTTGAATTTTATTCCTTGTTTATCTGAAATACAAACATAGCTGTGTATCCTGTATTTTATCTGGCAATCCTAGAACAGTGCTCTGTCTTCAGTTCTCTAGGCTGAGAAACAGAATGATATTGGCACATTGACAGCAGATCAGGTCCTTGGCGGGGAGCCTCACATTAATGAGTGCTCAATATTGATGCATTCAAGTGCGATTCAGATTTATTACTTGTATGACTAGAAAAATAGCAGTAACAGGAATCCCAATATTCTTGTTTGCTTTACCTCTGCAATCCATCAATATGTCCACTGCTAACTGGCCTGGTTCAAGCCACCATAATTTCTCACCTGGAATATTCAGATAGTGTCCTAACTCCTCGGAGTCGGAGGTCTGAAAAGTAGCTAACAGTATTGTCAGGTAGAACGGAAGCAGGAAAACATGACATCCTGGAAATGAAGAAATGTTTCGCGAATAAAAGAGGGAAACTAGGCCAAATGCTGCTGCCCAACTTTTGAGAGAAAGATTGAGAAGTGGCATGAGATTTATCAATCTGGATGATGGGTAACCTTGACAAGAGCTGTGTTAGAGGAGCTCTGGGGTTAAAAGGACGGGCAAAGTACATACAAGTTAAAATGAGAGTAAAAGAAATGATAAAAGCCAGTATCAGTGACTCTAGGAAGTTTACTGAAAAGGGGAGGAAAGAGTTGATGCAGTAACTAGAGCGGGTAGTAGATCAAGAGATTATTATCTACTCAAGAGATTATTTAGTAAATCAAAAGATTATTATTTGCTGTAAGATGTGAATGTTTGCACATTCTGGTTTCTCCTTTATTTACAAATTTTGAGAAGCCGTCTTACTGAAGCAAACTAGTGCTGACACACAATGTTTACATGATAATATCAGAGACAGAACTTTGGGCTGTACAGATTACCAATTTGGCAGATAATAGAGAACTTCTTGCATTCTTATATAATTAAGGAATTGATGTTAGAACATTTTTATTTAAAATTATTGTTTAAGGAATATCTTTTAAAATTCAAAATGATTTTAGTTGGTTAATAAAACTCCTCTAAAGCTGTAGTCTTGGTCTTTGTTTAAAATATATGAGCTCAACTCTATTTCCATGAGGTCTGGGGTGATTTGTTCTCATGACTGGGGACTGGATTCTGTTAAGATGGAGATGTGCCTTTGCTATCAGTGTCTACTATAACACCCCAGATCTATCCTGGCCCTATTCCCAGGATTCCTAGTGTCTAGTAACTTCTAAACAAATACCAAGAGCAGCACAACAATAGGCTAAATTTAGACCAGGCTCAGTGGGGAGGGAGTTTGAGCCAGAGAGTAGGATCATGACGAAGAGAGGTAATTCACTTCTGCCAAGCCTTCGATTTCCCCAAGAATATTAACAACCGAGCCAAGGACTCAACAGATGGAAAGTGGCCGTTGAAGAGAATAAACTAGGAAGACAGGAAGGGAGACATTTGGAAGAGGCCAAAAGGTAAATGTTATCTTGTCCTTACAGCCTTTAAAGGTCTAATTGTGTATTCTATGTAAATTTAGAATCTATATTTGCAGGTTTTCCCGGGAACTACAATTTGATTAGTCATCCTCTTTCTAAGCCTGGGAGGAAGACCCTGGTTACAATAATCCTGCCTCCCTCCCTCCCAAGCAGGATGAATTCCCCTGCCTGGCAGGAATCATGCTGATAGAATGAACATACTGAGTGGGTATGGGAGTATTTGTGGACCCCAGAAAAGAATTCTACTACAACTGCACTGGATTACCTATATACTAATATGTATCTTGAGTTCATCTTATCATGTATCTATTTTAAAGGCTAATCAAAAATATATACAACAATTTGTCCAAGTATTAATATGTAAGTCAGGTATTTTTTTCTAATAAAATGAAGAGGAATTTGCTTAGGTTATGTAATGTGGGAAAACACATCTGAAAACAAAAGAAGTGTAGGGTCAACTTCACCCTGGGTCCCCCAGAAATACTGCCCAAATTAAATAATCAACAATAGGGTAAGGATTAAGTGAATTTTCTTATCTTCATATCACGTAGCAATTTGAAGTGGTGCTTTATGAAGGAAGGATAAAGCAACGTAGGAGATAGCATCTTAAGGGAAAATGGCCGAGTGTAACATTTCATGTTTATCTTTAAACTAGGTGCAAGTTTTTATATAAAAATCTGCAAAAAGTACTCTAAAATGATGTAGTAGTTACATCGTGTGGAAAATTAGGGTGGAACATTTTCTTTTCTTTATTGTTCAAATTGCTGTAACATATGCGCTGTAACATATACTTTTAAAGAGGAAGATGTACCTAGGAAACAAACTGAGTGGGTTAAGCAAGTTTGTTTTTCTTGAGAACTGAATTTAGCACTAAAATCTTCTGTCTTATCTAACCTTGAGTAACAGAACTAACTTATAATCAGCTAATATTCAATGCTTCTCAACTCCCAACAAACAGAAACAACCCAGGCTTGTGTGCAGGCTTTATGGATCTGAGCAGATGTCTGAAGCAGCTGACGAGACAGAAAGTGCCTTCTAGCAGATAACAATACCAGAGCACACTGTTTAGAAATGTCTTGTCTCACTTCGCTCTGCCAGCAATTTCAGGGAGTTAACAATCAAAAGTGCCTCATGTATTTAAACTTTGTGCAGTGGGTCATATAAACATTCTTTGAGTTAAATGGTGTAATAGATCTAAAAATCTCATACCCACTCTCCTTTCTCTCTGAAATTTATCATGCTGCAACATAAATACCCACAGTATTTTGCAAGACAGTGAACTTGGCTTTTTCTAAGGCCAGTAATTTTTGCTGATGAGTGGAATTCCAGAGAGCTGAAAATGGCTGTTTGACATAATCTTGGGGCTTTTAGAAGTGCATCCTTGGAATATATTTTAAATTAGAATATGATCATGTTTCTAAAACTAAAAGTATCTGAATCTACATAAATAATCATATAAGGGATAAAGCATACTGAACTCCCAAGTTTAAGGAAACTGCTAAACCTTGACGGGTAGCTAACCCAGAAAACTTGTTATATTTCATTATCTTCATCTGTTTATTTCTCATTTCATACCCTTCTGGGGGATGGGCCAGTTGGACTGAAGTTGGAGAGGATGGCTTAGAAGTCATTTCATCATACTTGCCCCAATGTAATATGTCACATATCTGTCCGTTGCACTTTTGCCAATACTATTTGTGGCCCCCTGGGGGATTTCATGGCTTCTGGGGAGCGTTTTCCTCTTCCCTTCCTTTCACTTGTTTCATTCCAGAACATGTGATGTCATCACAGCTCTATTAGCTCTACCATGACAATAAAAGCACTTTGTCATAATAGAAGTGCTCCAGTGCTCGTTAGCAGGGAAGTGACTCAGTTCAGGAGTTGCCTCTTCTCTGTGGAGACCTATCCCCACCTGCCAGGTCTCTCTCAGAGGAGTCCTGGAAAATGAAGACATCAAACACTGCTGGGATCCAATGGCATTCCTTTCTTCAGTCCTCACAGACTGGGCCTGAAAAGCGAGCCTCTACTTATTTTGGTTCCAACAAAGACTGAACAATGGTGGGCTGTGAGCAAAGCCTTTTTTCCTATCCGATCTATAGGCATTATCCAAGGAATCTCCATTCACATGAGGATAATTCACAGGGCCTTGCTTCTTGTTTAGACTACAGCTCACTCTGTCTTAGGCCTCCTCTCATTTTCTTTTTGGCTTTTTAATCCTTAGACTTAGAAAGTTACTCAGGAATTAAATAAGCTAAATAAGAAGAAAATACTGATATCTCCAAGTCATGGAATCACGATAACGGTATCTGTTTTTTTTCTCTTCCAGATGCTAACTGTATTTGTGTTAAATATCTTCAGTGGAGATGTGAATGATCTTTACTCTGAATCCTAGGAGGAACCCTAGGAACCTCCTTTAGAGTCATATTTTCTCTGCCAAATATTATCTAAATGTTTTTCTTTTTAATTTACTCACATCTGGCAACAGTTCTCTTTAGGGGTGAGGAAAGTTTATTTTTAGAACTAAAAAATTGGGTTTTTATCCAGTAAGAGATGTGATAATGTTTTCAAGGAGATCTCTTATTATATATTTGAGTGTTTAAATTTGCTTTGTGAATATTGAATTTACTGATAAAAATAAATTGCATGCATTTTGGTAGTCTGTGAAGAGCATGAAACAGAAGTTGCAGCTTTTTGGACCATTGTTACATTTATAAAATAACCAACACGTCTATAAAAAGAATTTCAAGTATGTGCTTAATGGTTGACTTTGGAAGGTAAGTTGTTCACCAGCTGATACAGTAAATAATACATAATTATAAACTAGAGTATTCTGGAGATTGAAAATAATAATAGCAATCCAGAGTTTGGCCAAGAATCTATTGCTAATTTAACTTTAACTCAGTTTCTCTTGGAATGTTTTGGGGGCTTTTGATTGTCAATATAATAAGTTATTATTATATTAACAAGGTAAATTATAGACTATATGGGTTCAATGAACCCTGAGTATATCTTCTTTCTATAGGCACTTAAATTTTAGATTTGGTCTTTTCAGCAAAGGAAGAATAACTCTACAACTCACACATGATGCATGCAGAATAAGATTCACCCCTTAGATATGTATTTAGCACCTTAAATCTTGGAATTTCTATAAAAATATTTAGGACAGAGAATGAAAGTAGTTGATTTTAGTGTAGATTAGGGAATTTTCTGGGGGAACATCATTTTTGTCCCCCACTCACACAGCTGGTTGAAAGTCGGCTCTAATAAGAATTGGAATAAAGCATTAATCAATTTTGATTTCAAAAATAGTGCCTATTTTCATACTGCACAATCTGAATTGTGTTACCCATAGGAATTATTTTAAAATGCAGCAATAAAATGTTATCAGCTTGATATGCCTCAGTTTCTGCCTGTGGAAATGAATAAATCTCTAAAGACTCGTTTCCTATTCTTCAAGAAATTCTATTTGTATTTCTTTCATATGAAATTCAATTTAAAATGGTTTAATTGAAGAGGAAGAAGAAAAAGAAGGAGAAGAAGAAGAAAAAGAAGAAGGAGGAGGGGCAGGGGGAGAAAAGGAATTTATGGACCTAAGTAACTGAAGTCCTAGGGTGAAGCTTGTTTTAGTCGAGGCTGGTAGAGGACCTCAAAGCCTGCCTTCTACCTGTCAGCAGTCTTTCTGGCTGTGTATTAGCCTCGTGGTCTTCTAGTACAGAATGACCTGCAGTCAGGGAAGATGGTGACTGGCGACTGTAGATTTACATAATTGTAAATTTGTAAATTTAGAGAAAAATAGTTTTATTTTTCTTAATATGTCAGTACCAATATATCAGTAGCAGGAAGGAGTTTGGGCCACCTCATGTTGTCAAAGAGCATAAGGTTCTATGACTCTTCAAGGTTATATCACATGGCCATCCCTTCTGGTGTAGAAAGACAATTTTAACACCATGAAAGGGGGAAGAACACAGTATGCTGAGTGGCCAGATTCAAAACAGTGTCTTCTAATAACTCATATTATGAATCTACAGAGTTGTAGAGAATGACTAAGAGTATTTATTCATAAGTTACTTTTCCTTCTGAACTAGTCTTTGCCATAAGACCTGCAAAAATAAGATTCATCACTTAGATATGTATCTAGCGTCTCAAACTTTACATTTCCAAAACTGAGATTTCCCAAATCTGCCCTTCTCACAATCTCCCTTTTAGTAGATGCCTACTACATTTTTCCTAGCTGTTTAGACCAAAAACCTTATGGTCATGCTTACCTCTTGGTTAATCCATGAGCAAAATCTATAGGCTCTATCAGAACCCAGTGATCTCTCACCATGTGCATTGACACTACCCTAAACTAAGGCATCATTATTTTACATTTGGATTATTGTAATAGCCTCATAACTGGTCTCCCTGCTCCCTGCTTTTGCCCCCCTTCAATCTGTGTCCTCCACACAGCAGCCAGAATGTTCCTTTAAAATCCATCTTCAGTCATATAACTCCTCTGTACAAGAGTCTCCAGTGTGACCCCATCTCATTCGGAGTAAAAGTCAAAGTTCTTCAATGACTGAACCAGGTGCTTTAGGACTTTTTTTTCATTTCCTTTTTTTTTTGGCCATGCTGCTTGGCTTGCAGGATCTTAGTTCCCTGACCAGGGATTGAACCTGGGCCATGGCAGTGAAAGCGCTGAGTCCCAACCACTGGACCGCCAGGAGAACTCCCCCAGGTACCTTTCTGATCACATCTCCTATTACACTCCTTAAGTTCCCTCTGCTCCAGTCCCATGGACCTTCTTGTCCTTGAACATAGCAGCCTTGCCCCTGCCCCATGACCTTGCATTTACTGGAATTTCTGACTGAAATGCTTGCCCTCAATTTCTCCACTCCCTCATTTCCATCAAGTCCTTAACGTTACCTTCTTACCCATATCCTCCTTGGCTGCCCTATCTAAAATTTCATCCCATCAGTTTCTGACCTTCTCCTTACTTAATTTTTCTCCATAGCACTCTCCAGTATCTGCCATTCCATGTGTTTTACTTAATTACCTTGTCTCTTCCATTTAGGTACCATACCTAGTATAGTCCCTACTAATCCTCAATAAATATCTGCAGAATAAGTGGTTAAGTAAATGAATATATGGCTGAGGAAGAGGTATTAAGATGCTTAAAATCAGAAGGGGTCAGGCTACTAGAGCAGGAATTCTCCTCACAGTGGACCACATGGTTCTGACTTCAAAGCACATGGCACAGTGATGAAACTGACGCATGTACCATGCACAGTGATAGACACACACATACATGGTTGTACTCTTCCGTTTCTTTTTCTTCCCTATTATTGGTGTTTCTCAGTGATGTTTGATGGAGAAGTTTTCTGCTTTGATCTGGTTTTGTTTGTATTTATTTACTGCAGCAAATGGGCACATGTATCACTGTTGGAGAAGAATGTGAACAAATATGAATAGAAGAAGTAAATTTGGTAAAATTTTTGTAGTTATAAAAAATTTAGGTTATGATGTTGTTTGTAAGGCTGATCTAACTAGTCTATTGTCCTCATTTAAACAGGAAGTAGAGTGATATCATTATAATAGCTGTTCTACTCTTACAACTCTCAAGAACATATCCCAACAGTATTCATTGGTAGAATATGCCAAAATAATGGCAGTTCTTTTTTTTCTTTTTTCTTTTTTTTTCCAGTCACACCGTAAGGCATGTAGGATCTTAGTTCCCCGACCAGGGATCGAACCCGTGACCCCTGCAGTGGAAGCATGGAGTCTTAACCACTGGACCACCAGGAAAGTCCCCAATAATGGCAGCTTTAAAGACCAGTGAAATGGTTTTAAAAATGAATCGGCTTTCTTAATTTCCATTTACTATTGCTCTTTTATTCTGGTGATATTGTCCCATGGTTAACAGAGGACTAACAATACTATACACCCATATAATCTCTATAATTTGCTACAGCTACCTGACAGTTTCCACACATGGATCAGTTTGAGGGCTGTAGGTGGCATAACTTAATCTGCAGCAGCCTTTCCAAGGATGTTGAATTATGAGCTTTGCAGAACTCTTTTTTTTTTTTTTGCAGAACTCTTTTGATGCCTAATTTCATCCAGCCTCACAATTTGTCAAGTTACATTCTTTTCTTCTTCTAGCAAGTGAGTAGTCTACTAGCTCTTGCCCCCCAACCCTGAACCCCCATGCTTTAAAAATGATCCCTTGGTCTCTGTTTTTCCAAAGTTTTACTATGATGTACCTAATGTGATTTTCCTTATATTTATCCTAGACAGGTTTGGAGGGCTTCTTGACTCGGAGGTCTGATATCTTTTGACAGTTGTGGAAAATTTTCAGCCAGTGACTATTCAGATAGGATAACTGCCTGTTGTCTTTGTCTTCCTCTTCCAAGACTCCAGTGATATTTCTTATTGGAATATTTTATGAAGACTCATATATCTCTTACCCTCTTTTGCATATTTTCCATCACTTTTGCTCTCTGAGTAAGCCTGATATTTCTCACTGACCTATTTTAGAGTTCACCAATCCTCTCTCCTGCAATTGAACCCTTCTACTGAGTTTTAAAAAAAATTTCTGTAATTGTATTTTCAGTTCTAGAGTTTCTACTTGTATTTTAATTTCTATATCTGTCACCTATTTTCTTAGGCACATTAACTAGAGTTTATATCTGATAACTTCAGTAACTAGGTTGCCTAAGTCCATTAGGGCTTCTAGAAAAAAATACCATGGACCGAGTAGCTTATAAATAACAGAAACTTATTTCACACAGTTCTGGAGGCTAGAAAGACCAAGATCAAGACACTGACATGGTCGGGTATTTGTTAAGGCCCACATCCTAAAGGGCATCTTCTCCTTGTGTCCTCACATGGCTGAAGAGACAAGGGAACCTGTTTTATGAAAGCATTAATCCCATTCCTGAGCACTCGGCCCTCATGACCTAAACACCTCCAAGTTCCCACCTCCTAATACCATTACTTTAGGGGTTAGGTTTCATATGTATTTGGTAATGCATATGCCTTCAGACCATAGCATGGGTCATCTGTAAGTCAGTTGATTATCTAATATTTTCCCCTTTGGGCTCTGTTTTTTCACATTCATAGTAATTTTTAATCAAATAGCTAATATCACATAGCAAAAAAATATAGAGGCCCTGAATGGCACTATCTTTCTCCAGAGAGTTCACTGTCCTCTGACAGATAGATAGAGTTGGGTGCTCTGTCTATCAAAACTAGATAGAGTTTTCATAAGACTCCATCAAACTTGTTTTCCTCAGTAGGGTTTGGTCTTCCAGGGATTCCGTTAGGGAGGCTGGAGTCCTTATTATGACACCACCTTTTTGGTATCTCCTGAAAGTCCAACTTTTACTTCAGCTCACACCTCCACATTGGCCTTCTTCCTGGGATTCTGCTCTTGAGTGTGGGCTGCCTCATTAGCTCTCTGATGTCTTCAGACACCTTTTTTGGGAGGACAGTAAGAAATATGGTTTCTATGGTTGTTCTTAACAAGAGAAATACTCCATTACATTTACAAATGGAATTTTGGGATTATATTTCTCCTCTAGGGAATTCCCTGGTGGTCCAGTGGTTAGGACTCCACGCTTCCACTGCAGGGAGCTCGGGTTCATTCCCTGGTCGGGGAACTAAGATCCCACAAGCCGCACAGTGTGGCCAAAAAAAAAAAAAAATTTCTCCTCTAAATTTTTATTTTAAAATTCCATTTAATGTGGAGTTCTGTTTTTTTTTTTTTTATAACAGCAATGTTTCCCTTCTATTAGTCTAGAGCAGCCCTATTCTAGACTGATAGAATAAACAGAAGCCACAGATGCAAGACATATATGTAATTTTCCATTTTCTAGTAGCCACATTAAAGAAAGGTAAATAGGTAAAATTAATTTTATAACATGTTTTACTGAACCCACACTAAATATTTTCACGTGTTGTCAATAAAAAAATTATCAATGATATATTTTACATCTTTTCCTTCGAGCTAAGTCTGTGCAGTATGGTGTGTCTTTTACTCTTAGTTGGATCTCAATTTGTATTAGCCATATTTCAAGCACTCAGTTGCCTCCTGTGGCTAAATGGCTACTACATATGACCATGCCGATCTAGACAGACAAGAATGAGTAGATTTAACCAAAACTGGGGGGAGGGTAGTTGTATTTGGAAAGAAAGTTGTTACTTTCAGTGATATTTCAGTGAGCTAATTTTGGGGTTTTGTTTTCTCTAAATCTCTTAGAAGGCTAGAGAAAAAAGGAGGTAGACTTTATTGAAAACCTCAATATAGAATAAGAATGATGTGAAAAATTTAAATAAAGGAGCACAAATTTAAAATCTTTTCTTGTCAAACACTAAAATAATTTTTTGGGGAAATCACATACCAATCCTTATTTTTAATGCTTTGATATCCGCTTTCTATTCCTGCAAGTGTTTGGACTAGGCAGGCCTTATGTGTAGATGGAATTAGTAAAGTAGGACTAACTCTGTGACATGAAATAACACCTCTGGGCATGAAATACTTTCCCAGCTCATTCAGAGCTGCTGCCGTATCTGTGACAGATGGCAGACCCTTAATTGCATAATTAGAGGAGGAAAAAAAGACCCTCAAGAATTAACTAGCACTGAGAGAGGTAACACACAAAATTCTGGAAGAATAGAATCCTTTTTGACCTTTCTTTCTTACACATGTGAATGGTGACACAGGATGACCAAGTATTTAAGTAACTGGATATGCAAGATAAGAGGGAGCCTGGCCTGGTGAAGACAAACTGTCAAACGATATTTGCTAATATTTATTGGGCACCTGTAATGCCACTGACCTTTGTTCTAAAATTTGACATTAAATCTTATAGGTTCCTAAAAATCTCTAGTTATAATTATTCTCAACCACATTCTGCAAATGAGGAAATCAGGGCACAGAAAAGGTAGTTGTGTAAAGTTCCACATAAAATAACGGAAGTGGAATTTTGGCTGAGATTGACTCATTCCAAAGTCTGATATCTGAATTACATCCCTCTACTCTTTCCTGCACATAGCATATACAATTTTGCCTTGCCCTAGATCTGTTAAAAACTGGCTTTTAATATTCTATGCAAAGCATTGCATAGAAATGTCAGGATGAATTTAGATCACCTATAAATGCCTATTAGATATTATTTGAATCATTATATTTTATCTTTATATTTTAAGGAGTATTTGAATTTCACAGGTATTTAAAAAAAAAAAAAAAACAGAGACAAAGGGTGCCCATTTCCTGAGTTTTGAATAGATAGCAGCAAGGTTTCTCCTATAATTCAGGGCTCTCTGACAGCTAAGTCAATATTAAAAATATTAGGGTTAATATTCCTTGGCCTGTTATGCTCGACAGGGTGTCATATAGTAAATGATTCTACTTTTATACTCCAAGATATTTTATTATCAGGCAGATTCGATTGTAGCCATCACTTCCTTAAGGTGTAGCACCTGTAAAGCTATCCACAGACTGGGCTGCACAGTGTGAGGAGTGAAACGCTTATTCTATCTTGCGTTAATTTTGTTCACACGCCTTGGTCTTGTATTTCATTTTACTGTTTCATAAGTCACTCCAGCATTAGTAATGAGCACTTCCAACAACCACGCCACTCCAATTTTCCACACTGTGCTGCGTCCTGTATCTTCCAGAAGTCTCA
This sequence comes from Neophocaena asiaeorientalis asiaeorientalis, assembly GCF_003031525.2. NCBI lineage: Eukaryota > Metazoa > Chordata > Mammalia > Artiodactyla > Phocoenidae > Neophocaena > Neophocaena asiaeorientalis. The sequence goes on from NW_020175672.1 coordinate 2,544,205, forward strand.
TCCCCCAGATGACTGCTACACGCGATCAGTTTCTAATGAAGATCCTTCTCCATCTCTGATTTTCAAGTGGATTTTGTGCCTGTGAAAGGTGCCAGACTGACAGATGACACAGCTCTCTTTGTCACAAGAGTCGATAGAGGAGGCAGACACCCCTCTATGTGGTAGCCTGCCAGCAGGACTGCTTCTGGCCAGAAAGGAGACAGGCTCCATCGTAGCCTCTTTGCCCAAAGTATCTTAGCAAATGCCAGCTGTAATTTTGTGTCTGCTAGTCTCAAGCTCCAGGACTAATACAGAAGGCATAAACTAATAAACAAAAGGCTTCCCTGGACTCCAGTCTAACTCTCTTTATGTCCTCCTGTTTTACCAAAGCAGCCTATTTCAGAAACACTGCCATTTCCACAGCGGGCCTGGCTGCTGTTTCACACCTGTCTCTCCAGAAGAACAGGTACCTCCTAAGATTGTTAAAGCTGGCTCTGAGTGCTGAGTTTTACACTGAAGAGATGAAAAAATACTCACTATCATCAGTGAGTATTTCTTTATTTGGCCTCTTTTGTAAACTGGAAGAAATGATTAAATACCAAGATACGAGGTCAGCTTGTTTTTAAATAAAATGCCAAGAAAGAACTTGTACTATATGTTGTGGGTTCACTATAACAAAGTGGCACTTGCAAAGTAATTCAGTACTGAGATAATTGCATTAACACAATGCAATCCCAGAATGGGAGAACTTGAAGTACAGTGTTGTAAATTCAGTTTTTCTTTCTAGCTTTGTATTTAACTATGAAATGGACAAGTAAAATGAAACTCAATCAGGTAATTCCAGAGAGATAGTAGTCCCTTTGGTAAGTCCCATAAAATATATTTTATGGTTAAATAAACATAAGTAAATACACCAGAATATATTTTATTTAACTATTTACAAGAGGAAAAGTTTTTTGGTGGAATTGAATAATAAATATATATATATATATGTAAATTTTTCCACTAAGGGGAAATCTTCATTTAAAAGGAGAAGAAAAATGTATCCATATCTTTTACACAACAATTCTACTTTTAGGAATCTATCCTATAGCAGTATACGTGACACATAAGTTTATGTAAAGGGAAGATTTTACTGTAGCAGTGTTATAAGTGGGAGGGAAAGGGGAACGTTCTCAATATTCTTTGATAGGAAAATTGCTGGACAAATTGTTATATACCCACTATAGAATATTTTGTGGCTCTTTATATAATATCTAATGACTTACAGGTATGTACAAGTTATTAATTTAGAAAAGGAAGTTGCAGTGAATCCCATTTTGATAATTATGATGATTTAAAAAAAAAAAAAAACCCAAACCTTACCTCCACAATCCCTTTATATGTGCAAATAATGTCCTTGTCTGAGTACGGAGAAAGACTTAGAAGGATACAGTCCAGTGTATAGAAAAAGGCCACGCAAAGAAGGAAATAGAACTTAGGGAAAACTATTAAAAAATAAAAACAAACAAAAAGGTACTTGGATTCAACTCTGTGAGAAGGCCATCTGCATGCTGGTATTATAGAATCACTTAAAAACTGCTTGCCAACATTTCTTAAATTTCCACTACAGGAGTAATTCCATTGATTTTGTGAGTCTGCAAATCTATCTTTGAATAAAGTCATTAAGAGCAATTTATTTTTATCACAGTGATTTGTTATGTAGGTAAGTGAGACTGAGAATATCTTTAACATGAAGTGTGCCTGGGAGGTCAGCCCTAGAAGCAGAGGCAGCTGGAACAGATCCAGGCACCTCAAATTCACACGAGAACTTTCAGAATACAATAAATATTCAGTTGGCATGCCTTTTTAGAAGAAAAAGTTTCCCAGAACATGTTTCTAACATCTCATTGGCCTGGTTTGCATCACATCCAATACTAAACTAGAATTGTCAAATGGGATAGAATTATCCTGATTGGCTTAGGTTAATTAACATCCTACCCCTGGAGCCAAGGGCTGGGTGTGGGGGGCACATGAAACAGATGGCTGTCCAGGATCTGAACTAAATCAGAGGGCTTAGTAAGAAACACTGCTGCAGTAAGTCTGGAGTGTTTTCCAACACCACCAAGCAAGTCTCTAATTCTCAGGGGACACCCCACTGAGTGTCTTACAGATTTAACTCAATTCTGATGCTATCTACCTGGAGATGGCATCAGCTTCCAAAGGTTAAGGGCTTAGTCCTGCAAGACTGCCCCCACTGCAGACACCAACTGCAAGTCCAGGCTGTTATTTGTACTTCTGGCCTATGGGCTATGAATTGGGTTCCCACACTTGCTTCTCAGGTTTGATAATTCGCTAGAATGGCTCACAGAGCTCAGGAAAACGTTTCCGTATGTCGACCAGCTTATTATAAGGGATATGCTAAAGAATACAAATAAGTAGCCTAATGAAGAGGTGCATAGTGCAAAGTCCTGAAGGGTCCCCAAGCACAGGAGCTTCTGTCCCTGTGGAACTAGGGTGGCTCATCCTACCAGCATCTGGATGTATTCACCAACCCAGAAGCTCATCAAATCTCATTGTTCAAGAGTCTTTATAGAGCTTAATCTCTAGCCCCCTTTACCTGTCCCAGAAGTTCGTGGGTGCGGCTTAAGTTTCCAACCCACTAATCACTTGGTCTTTCTGGTGACCAGCCCCTACCTGAGGCTACCTAGGGGCCCCACCCTGCCACCTCATTAGCATAAACTCAAGTGGGCTCAAAAGGGGCCCCTCATGAATAACAAAAGACACTCCTCTCAGCTAGGAAATTCCATGGAAGGGTAGGAGGAGATGTGTGACAGAAGCCGGGGACAAGGACCAAATATATTTCTTAATATGTCACCGTAAAAAACAATGAATAGACAATAGGTAACCAACATTGGCTGCCAAATATCTATTTTATTTATTTTACTGAGGCTGGTTTGCTTGAAGGACTATCTTCCAACTAGACTGAAAGCCCCTTGATAACTGTGCTGGGTTTGTTCTTTTTTCCATCCCTTGAATTTGGCACTTGAAGAATACAATGTAAATGAACCTTCATTTATATGATCCTCAACAATTTTGCTATATACCATTTGTAAGGCCAACTGGCCCGAGGCAGGGGAACACAATCAGATTCACAGGTTGCATCAGACCGAAACTCTCCGGACCACCCAGTTCCAGGAACTGACCTGGGGACTTTGAACCCAGCCCAGCCTTCCCGCCTTTCGAGGGGCGGGACTAATGGTCCTCAGGATACCCAAAAAGACCACCAAATAAGGAATACCCTGCGCCCTCCCAGATTCACCACACCCCTTTCCCTTCTTCCCCTATAAAATCTTGCCCAACTTCTCTGGCCCCTTTCTCTCGGACCAGTGAACCTCGCCCGGGAGCGCTCCCTAATAAAGCTCACTTGAAGCTTTCCTCTGTTTTGTGGTGCCGTTTGTTAAGATCCAACCTTACACCATTTTCCTCTTACCCCATGGTGGAGAAAAAGCTATCCTCGAGTGTTCAGCAGCTTGTTCACCAGTACCTACTACAAAAATGCAGAAAAGTAAATGTGCCATAGTTTCAGTGGATTCCTTATGAGGTTATGCACAGCTGGGTGACTGATTTATTGGTTAGTTAAATACAGTAAGAAAGTTGACCTTTAACTGGTTTTAACTATACAAAAGATTGTGGGCCACACAAGTAAATGTCCAGGTTCACCATTAAAATGCTGATATCATGTAATAAAATACAGTAGTATTAGGCTGCATTCCATGGGTCTGCAAGCCTTGTGATTGCCCAGCCTCAAGACTGAAGAAAGAGGCAGGAGACAGCAACAGAGACGTCAGTGGTTTATTGGATAGGGAATCTTACACGTCTAAAGGAAAGGGGTCCTGGAGTGACACCCCATTGTGGACAACGGATGGCAGGCAGGACATGGAAGCAGTCTTTGCTAAGGGGAGGGGGAGTGTTACCAGTTATAGAAGAAATTGACGACCCGTTGGCTCATCCTCTTCGGTTACCAGGGAAACCAGCAGGGGAGAACTACCCTAATGGACCCTTTGATAAACTATCAGAGTGCAGACATTCTGATCTAAAGATTAGAATATTCACTGGCTGGGGCCGGGGTCAAGTACCTAGGCATTTACTGATTAGGCTCTATGATTAGGATGGAAGGTTGGTCAGGTGAGGCCAGGACTGGTCAAGAAGGGGATACAGAGAGCAAGAGAACAGCCTTCTTGGGTGGCCTGATCTTACAAGTAGTCACTTTAGCATATAAAATGGATCCTGATGTGAAATTAAAGTAATGTTGCCAACATTTACTTGCTCCAAGTGACTTGAGTGATATACTCATAAAATAAATGATGAGTTCTTTTCTTTTTTACTTCTTTTCTTGTACAAATTTACAGATCTTTATTAATCTTTATTAACCTATAGCTTCATTCATTCATTCATTCTTAGATTTCCTCTCTAATTTCCCTTTTTTGAAGGACTAAAAAACCAAGACTTCATTGACAAGTACTCTTTCCCTCCATTTTTTTTTTTTTTTTTTTTTACTCCCTCCATTTTTATTGAGAAATAATTGACATACACCACTGTATAAGTTTAAAGCATATAGCATGATGGTTTTGATTTACATATATTGTGAAATAACTATTGCAATAGGTGCAGCTGACATCCATCACCTCATACAAATACAATATAAAGAAAAGAGAGATGAAAAGAAAAAAATTTCTCCTTGTGATGAGAATTCAGGATTTAACCTCTTAACAGTTTTTCTATATATCATTCAGCAGCATTAACTATAGTCATCCTATTGTATGTTACATTCCTAGTACTTACCTTATAACTGCAAACTTGTACCTTTTGACCACCTTCCTCCAATTCCCCTCACCCCTCCCCTCTGCCTCTGGTAATAACCACATGTCTGATCTTTTTTTCTAAGAATTTGGTTATTTACTGATTTATTTCCTTAAGATTTCACATATAGGTGACATCATACAGTATCTGTCTTTCTCTGACTTATTTCACTTAGCATGTCTTCAAGGTCCATCCACGTTGCTGAAAATGGTGGGATTTCCTCATTTCTTATTGCTGAATAATATTCCATGTATATACATACCACAACTTCTGTATCCATTCACCCATCGATGGACACTTAGGTTGCTTCCATACCTTAACTATTGTAAACAATGCTGCTATGAATACAGGGGTGAAGATATCTTTTTGAGTTAGTGGTGTTTTTGTGTTTTGGGGATATATTCTCAAAAGTGTTATTGCTGGATCATACTGTAGTTCTATTTCTAACTTTTTTTTTAGGATCCTCCATACTGCTTTCCATTGTAACTGTACAAATTTACAGTCCCACCAACAGTGCACAAGGGTTTTCTCTTATCCACATCCATGCCAGCATTTGTTATCCTTGCCTTTTTTTTTTTTAATATTCTTCTCTTTCTGATGATGGCCATTTTAACAAGTATAAGATGATATCTCACTGTGATTTTAATTTGCATTTCTGCGATGACTAGTGATGTTGAGCACATTTTCATGTACCTATTGGCCTTTTGTATATCTATTTTGGAAAAATGTCTATTCTGGTACTTTGCCCATTTTTAATTTTTTTTTTTTTGGTTATATATTTTGGATATTAACTCCTTATCAGATATATGGTTTGCAAAATTTTTTCCTTTTTGTAGGTTGTCTTTTCATTTTATTAATGGTTTGTTTTGCTGTACAGAAGTTCTTTAGTTTGATGTAGTCACACTTGTTGATTTTTTATTTTGTTGCTTGTACTTTTAGTGTCATATCCAAAAATCATTTCCAAGGCCCATGTCAAGGAGTTTTATTCCTATGTTTTCTTCCACGAGTTTTATGTCTTCAGGTCTTACATTTAAGTCTTTAATTCATTTTGAGTTAATTTTTGTAAATGGTGTAAGACAGGGGTCCAGTTTCATTCTTTTACATATGAATATCCAATTATCCCAGCACCATTTACTGAAGAGAGTATCTTTTCTCCACTGAGTATTCTTCACTCCCATGTCAAATATTACTTGACTGCACATGCTTTGGTTTATTTTTGTGCTCTTGATTCTGTTCCATTGGTCTATTTGTCTGTTTTTATGTCAGTACCATATTGTTCTGATTACTATAGCTTTACAGTATAGCTTGAAATAAGGGAGTATGATGCCTGCTGCTTTGTTCTTCTTTGTTCTTCTTTCTTTGTTGTTCTTTCTTTCTTTGGTTTGGGGGCTCTTTTGTGGTTCCATATAAATTTTAGGAGTGTTTTTTTTTGATTCTGTAAAAGATGCTATTGAAATCTTGTTAGGAATTGCACTGAATCTATAGATGGTTTTTGGTAATATTGACATTTTAGCAACATTAATTCTTCCAATCCGTGAACATAGGATATCTTTCCATTTATTTGTGTCTTTGATTCCTTTCACTAATGTCCTGTACGGCTCATTGTTTGGGGACCCAAATCATTCCAGAATGTGCACTGAATTCCCTGGTCAGGTGAGTCCACCAGTTTTACTCTGCAGATGGGAAGCCATGGGCTGTGCTCTTTGTTCAAATGCCACTGTAAGCAGGACTGTTGGATGGACTAAATAATTTCCTGTGTGCTCTGGTTAGGTTTCCTGGTCATGCAGGCTAGAGACTGTATTCAGTAATGAGAAGGGCTACAAATTAGTTTCCCTGCCTGGTTGCAGTGAGAAAAGGAGCACAAAACCTGGTTAAGTTCTTTGTTTATTGTCTTAGCTTGAGCTGACCCTTGTCTCAAGTTCCCTGGCCAAGAAAATCCACTGGCTTTGTTATGCAAACTACTGGCTCTGCCTGCCCTTCTGTAGGTTTGAGCTGTGCTGGGCTGCCCAGCTACCAGTTGTTCTTGCCAACCCTTCTGATCAGATGGGGACAGGAGACACAGCAGGTGGGTGGAGCTGTGCCTCAGCTCCCTTGCCTGGGCAAGAAGGGGAGGGGCCACCTCAGGCAATTCTCAATTTCCCAGTTTCTTTGGTTGAGAAGAGTCAAGAGCTACCCATAGACTATGAATTAATCCCTCTGCCCTTGTACAGAAAAAGAATCCTCCACCCCTGGTACTAGCTTTGTTCTGGAGGTGATCAACTTTGCCCACCTACCTCTTTGTTTGAGTGCCACTGGGCTGCAGAGCTTCTAGGTGTTTCTGCCAGCCCCCATGGTCAGATGTGGCTGGAAACACTCCACAGTGAGTGGGCTGTGACTCAGCTCCTTGCCTGGACAAACCAAGCTCTAGGGCTAGCAAAACTCCTCTCTTGAGGATTCAGATCAAGCAGATCTGCACCCTACCAAGTTCTCTGGTCAGAGGGAACCACCAACTTTGTTCTGCAGGTGAGCAAAGCTACTGGTTGGGACTACTATTTGGGTAGTGAAGATATGAACTCAGTCTGCCAACATCCATGTGCTGGTTGTTGCAAGCCCCTCTCCCTTTCTTCATCACAGTCAGAGTCCCAGTGGTTGAACCCTGCAGATTTCCCAGCAACCTCCATGGAGAGAGGTCAGAGTACTGGCTTCCGCAAAGTGACCTGCACAGCTTGAGTGGGGGCACTGGTTGTTCCCCCCTGGGTTCTCTTTACCCACTGGAAGAGCCAAAGGCTTAAGAGAGACCTCTCTATATGGTGCTGTGCTGTTCTGGGGGAGAGGCAAGGTGGTCAATGTGTTCTGCTTCTCTTACCCTTCTAATGCAGTCTGTCTTAGTCTCCATAATGCAAGGGAGTTCTTCAGCCTCACCCCCATGTTCTAGGAGTCTCTCAGTGGTGTCTTGTTCTTGAATAGTTGTTAATTGTTCTTCTTGTGAGGGGGAGTAAAGCCAGTAATGACCTATGTCGCCATCTTGGTGATGTCATTCCCTAACAAGTACTCTTTTCAAGGTTATATCTGAGCATTTAGATTACTTACCATACTTATTCTCATAATGTACCAGGACACTGTAACTTCCAAGGAGGGCTTTTATATGAGTTCTGACTTCTAATTTAAAAATATTGGATAGATGGGCTTCCCTGGTGGCACAGTGGTTGAGAGTCCGTCTGCCGATGCAGGGCACACGGGTTCGTGCCCCGGTCTGGGAAAATCCCACATGCTGCGGAGCGGCTGGGGGCCCGTGAGCCGTGGCCGCTGAGCCTGCGCGTCCGGAGCCTGTGCTCCGCAACGTGAGAGACCACAGCAGTGAGAGGCCTGCGTACCGGAAAAAAAAAAAAACAAAACTGGATAGCTAATGAGCTTTAATAACAAAACAAATACTGGATTAAACTTTAGATAAATGGTTTTCAGAGAAATCAAATACGTATCTGTGTAAAGCTTGTATCATATTTACTTTTGATATAGGTTTTACATAAGTATTTACTGAATTTAAGTTATGCTAATCTTTATTTTGGAAGCCAAACAATAAAAAATAAAAATAGCTGACAAAAGCACATCTATATAGATAAAGTGTGGTGGGTAGAAAATTGTTTTAAATGTGTTTCAGAAAATGGAAGCCAAAATTATAGTTTTCTGTGTGTATATTTTATAAAACAAAGTTTATTTGAAACATGCAAATCATACAAAAAAATTTTTTTTTTGCGGTACATGGGCTTCTAACCGTTGTGGCCTCTCCCATGGCGGAGCACAGGCTCCGGACGCGCAGGCTCAGCGGCCATGGCTCACGGGCCCAGCCGCTCTGCGGCATGTGGGATCCTCCCGGATCGGGGCACGAACCAGTGTCCCCTGCATCAGCAGGCAGACTCTCAACCACTGTGCCACCAGGGAAGCCCCAAAAATTTTTATTCAAATAAAAATAGTTAAAGTGGCACACTTATCAAACTTTCTCCTGATTCTTTTTCTATGAAAAGCATGTCATGTTTTAGTGTTTCCTCTCTCTCTCTCTCTCTATTTATTGGTAATCTTGTAAATGGTAAACTTGAATATGGGCAATGGGGAAACCCTTAGTTTTCTAGAACATATCTACTTAGGATGAAACAAAGATTGGATCAAATCTCTTGGAATTCTTCTGAATGTTAAACCATAAGAATCTGTTCCATACTGCAACACAGACTAGCAGGAGCCTAGATTCTTGTTCGAAGTATTGTATAATCTTGAATTCAGTGCTTGCCAGTACTTAACATAGTTCAACTAAAAGAAATAATATTGATGTAAGATCATCTGAAAGATATACAGTGCATCTATTGTTTTAGATAGTAAACAATATATTCTCGAGTTAAGCCAAGCCATCCAAAAGCATACTAGCCCACCTGAGGGTAGCATTTACTGAATTGGGTCTTGGAAGGAAGCCATAAGACTGAAGAGAAGACAAGTATGACAAATAAAGCTATGAAGTTCTTAGTGCTGCTTACTCTGTGGTAAATGACGTTATTGCATAATATGATACTGTGTCCTTATAAGTATCCTTGAAAGAGATTTATTTTTCATTCTATGATCAGGGATCCCTGTGCTTCCCCACTATTTCCTTTTGCTTTTTGTAAAAAAGCAAAAAGAATCCAGTCATGTAACCAACAAAACTCTTTTCATCCTGCTTAATGTCAGTGCACAGCCAATGTTTAGGAATTGTGTTGGATAACGGCATTCGTTTTGCGAGGTTTTCATTCCTAGCTAATGTTCTTTTCCTTGGCTTAATCTTTTCATGTACTTGTAATTTATTTCATTTTGCTTTATTTGTTTATATTTTAAGTTTCTTTAGATCTATTTTGGATTAAGGGCCAAGATATACAGTTCGGGAGAGGAGAGAAGAGGAGAGGGAGAATGAGAAGAATTTGCTTTGTATTGTTTACAGCACGAGACAGAGTGCCTTGCAACAGAGGGCAGAATAGAAATAGAATAGGTTATTTTTCCTCCAATTTGCAATAAGCATATTTTCTCCTGTGGAACTCTAAGAATTTCTGTCAATTTGTTAAATGATACTAAGATTAACTTTTGAGAAAGCTATGGGATTCGATCATGATAGTTTGAATTTCAGATGAAAAACTAAACTGGACTTTTAGCAGTTGATGAACAGGCTTTATTAATTATGAATTTGGACGAGCTAACCTTAGGAATTAAGAGTCACAGTGAATTAGACTACATTTATGCGCTTAAGCAATATCTGGATTAATTTCAGTTACAGATCCTACCCTCTCTTTCTGTCTGTGATTTTGGCTATAAAAGAATCTGAATGAAAGGTTTTTCATTGAAACCCATTACCATACAGGGAAAAAAAAAATTCCTTTAAGGAACTGTTGAAGTATATGACCTTTTAACAATATATAAAAACCCAGCAATTTATTAGGTAATTGTTAACATGAACTTTACTGATAACTAAGGTTTGAAAAAAGACAAATGGTTTTGTTTGGGTGGGATCAAAATGTATTTCAAGCAGTTTATATTACTTTTTTCCAAGATTGGAAAACCTTGGCCTGATTCCAAAAACAATGAAAAAAATCTGCTACAATGTTCAGTGCTAAAGCATTCATGAGAGAGATGCTGTCATTCGAGAAAACTAAGTTCAAAACAGGAGAAAATGCAAAACACAGCCTCCTGGACCACTCTCTCCTTCCACCTTCTCATATTGCAAATACAATATTTCCATTATCAGAAGATCTATTTTCAAGTTAAGAGCTGCTGCTAAAACAGCCTAACAGAAAAAAGAAAAAAAAAAAGGTAAAACGGTAAAAGAATTGCTTTGTAAATCATCCTTCAAAAGCTGTCCTGGGAGGAATGTGATTTACCTCAGCATCTTAAGTGTTTAGCAAATAATTTCAGCTGTGCATTCTAAATGGCACTCTCCCTCCTTTATCTAATTACCAAAATATGTGCTGCAGTTTGCAGAACTTTGCCACCGTCATAACTTTTCTTGAAGTTCAGCCAACCAATGATAATAAAGCTGTCACGAGATTAAAGGGGGTTGCAAGTCATTGCTTCTGACATTTATATGTAACATGGGAAATGCAAACAAGTATGTGGAATTATTAGTAATATTATGGGCTTTGAATCCTTAAAATAGAGCGCTTAAGACATCTGCCTCACCAAGGAGAGTGAGATTGAGGTAAATCCAAATTGCATCCTCCTTTTGTTTAGATCAGGCAACCAAGCCTGAAAAAGGCAAAGGGAGCCGTTTATTTCATTTTCTGCATGTAGCACCAGTTTGCAACATATGCCTCAGACGCCCACCCTCAGAAGGAGTAATCTTGGCTGTGGAGAGGAGAAAATTGTAAAACTTTACAGACAGCCCTGGGGCCTTTTTCTGGGGCCCCTTCCTGGTCTAGCATTCTGTCCTTGATTTTAGCGCCAGCTCTGTGCTTGGAGCAGCTCAATGCAGTGTGGAGGAAGCAGAAAATGTCTCCTCTGAGGGTTTGTTACTATTTCGAAGTTTCTTTGGTTTGTTTTTGTTAAGTGAAGAATACTACATTACGAAAGAGGGCTTAGAGAAAAAAATAATGTGTTTTAAAAACTCTGGGGAAAACTCCCATTTTATCCTCGTTTTTTAGCTTATTCTTATCTCTCTTCTTCTCGGGTTTGAGGTGTATCAAGAGGAGAACCATTGAAGGTCTCGACCATTTGTCCTTGGCTCCAATATGCAAAAAAAGGTAATGCATTTCATTATCTGTGATGATGATAGATGGTCAAAATCTATCTGATTAGGCTGATTTGGAGCTTCACTTCATTGTACACAAGAATACTTTAACTTTTCAAGTTATTTTGGTGCTGATACTCAGGTATAAATTTGGCTTCTGGCAATAAGTCAGTTGAAGAAGAAAAATAATGGCTATTTGTGGTTGAAACTGAGTGGGACCCTGCGGGAGCCTCCTGGTTATAAAAGCCCCTCCGTGTCCCCCATTTCTTGTTTGTAGGAAAAGTCTTTAGTCTCTTAGGCCTTCCCTGAGTTACAAAGAGCAGGAACATGCAGTTACTGAGTACGTAACTACTGTAGTAGTTATTTACATTTACAATAAATATCTCTACTGCTGCTTTACTTAGTGAGGGAATGCAGAAAGAAAAGGAAGATAATTCAAACAAGAAAATGACAATAGTTCAGTGATAAAACAGAGACCTAGTTCCTCCTCAAAGGGACATATATCAGAATCTGACCGATACCTTTGAGTAGTTCTTCAGTAGCTAAGTCCCCCTGCCACACACACACACACACACACACACACACAACCAGGTGGAGGAAAGTGACTCAATGCTGAGCGTAAGCACATAGACCGCAGACTGTTTGGAACCAGAAGGTTGATGACTGAGATTCCTGAAACACCACCCTGTTACCTCCTCACCACCAAGCAATCAGAAGAAAGTCATGCATCCTGCAGCCCTCACCTCCAAATGTTGCCTTTAAATATGCTTCCCTGAAAACCATCTGGGGAGTTTGTTCTTTTGAGCATAACCTGCCCATACTCCTTGCTTGGTGCTTGTAATAAACGCTGTACTTTTCCTTTGCCATAACCTGGTGTCAGTAAATTGGCTTTGCTGCATAGAGGGTGAGTGAACCCAAAGTTCAGTCCAGTAACATAGTTGATATGATAAATATTTGAAACAAGACCCTTTTCAAGAAAGTCTGTGATTTAAGGCATTCAAGTCTTCCTGATTTTTACATCTCTCTCCTGCTCTTGGAAAGTGCAGTTTGAGTGTGATTAGTGGAAGGATGATAAATTGCAGAGGACAGAGTGCTGGGGGTTTATAAGGGGAAGTGGGATATGGAGAAAAGCGACTGGGAGTCCTGAAACATTTGGTCTAGTTCCAATTCTGCTAATAACTATAATTATCACCAAATGAGAACCTACTACATGCAAGGCACTGCATTAGGTGCTTCCACAAACGGAACTGCATTTAATTAAGGCATAATTTTTATCTGCTATGATCTTATTTAAGAAAGCAGTTATTTTTTCTTCTTCAAATAATTAAACATTGCTGAGAGTGAGTTTTGTTTTAAATCTAAGTTCAAGACTAACTAGTTCCATTTAGGGGATTAAAGCAAATCTGAGTGATTGCACATAATGTTTGTTTTATAACTACCTATTGTGAAGATGAATGAACTATAATGGACTTGAGTCTACCAGTGATCAAGGAGAAAACTGCTTATTTGTAAAAGTCCATGAACTGTTATCATAGTTCATAAATTATTTCTAGTCTACTAAATGTTGTATTGTGTCATCAATAAAATTTAGTATGTGTCTTTCTAGAAAACACTGAACCTAAAATACGTCCGACTAACAGAAATGTAATAATTTTTTGTAATATATTCAACACACTGAAACAAAGCAGGACCCTGTGGGGCCCTCCCTGGTACCAAAGGCCCTCTGTGTCCCCATTTCTTATTTGTAGGAAAAAGGCTTCAGCCTCCTAGACCTTTCCTGAGTTCCGAAGGGCAGATTCAAGCAGCTACTAATTAGGGAAGGGAGGGAATGCAGAAACAAAGGGAAATTAGTCAAGAAACAATAGTGCAGCAATAAAGCAGAGTCCTAGTTCTTCCTCAAGGGATATACAGTCCAATGTATCTTTGAGTCCTTCTACAGGAACTAAGACCCCCAACCAGGTAACTTCAGGCTGAACACAAGATTCCTGAGCACAAAATTCCCTGTTACCTCACCACCAACCAATCAGAAGAAAGTCACACACCTGCAGCCCTCACCCCAAGGCAAGTTTGCCTTTAAAAATTCTTCCCTGAAAACCACTGGGGGTTTTGGTTTTTTTGAGCCCAAGTCCCCGGTTCTTGCTTGGTCCTTGCAAGAAACCTTTCTCTGCTCTAAACTCCAACGTTTTGGTTTGTTGGGCCTCACTGTACATCAGACACACTAACTTAGGTTCAACAACAATGCCACTTAAGACGGTTGTGTTATTATCATTGATTTTGTCAATTAAAAAAAACACACATGACATGAGAGCTGTGTGTTCAGTTTTATTTGGGGACTTAGGACTGAGGACGATAGTCCAGGATATAGCCTCTCAGCTCTGAAGAACTGCTCTGAGGAGGTGGTGGGGAGGTCAGCATCTATATGATTTACATGAAATCAAGCACACATCTCCGTAGAAGGTTGCTGCTAGCCGTGAAGAGCATATATCTTAGTTAATGGTTTTAGGGCTTTTCTAAGTATGGGAAGATGCAAGAATTTGGGTTAATAAAAATATTTCTCCTGAAAATTTCCAACTATCTGAAGGCCTGTTCTGCCAGTTTTCCCAGAGCACAGAGTGCCTCATTCCTGATCTCCATCCTGAAGTCCTTCCTTTCATGGTGTGTTAAAGGTTAGCAACTGCAGTGGCTAAGGACGTCATTCTCATAGAACCAGATGGCGAGTGACATTTTTTAGTTGTCAGTTTTGTATCTAAGGTTAAAATTTTCCTAAGGTCCAGAAAAATTTGGGAGGTGAAATATAGAAAGTAACTACTGGGAAGACCCCATTAGTGGTGGGCTTGTTAAATAGCCTCCTGCAAGCCCACCCCTCCCCCACCCTAAATTTACATGTCTCCCTCCCTCTGTCTAGCTCTCTCCTTTCGTCTCTCTGTGTGAAATAATGATGGGCAGTCCACACTGTATATACATTTTAAGTTAATCTACACTGTTTTTATTTAATTTATTTATAAATTTGTTAATTTTTAATTGAAGTATAGTTGATTTACAACATCGTGTTAGTTTCTGGTGTTACAGAAAAGTGATTCAGATATATATGTGTGTGT
>NW_020175672.1:2558862-2630798 GCF_003031525.2 Neophocaena asiaeorientalis asiaeorientalis
AGCTTATTACAAAAATTAAGTTGAGTTCTCTGTGCTACACAGTAGGTCCTTGTGGGTTATCTATTTTATATATAGTAGTGTCTACACTGTTTTTAAAGAGTGATATTGGGCTTCCCTGGTGGCGCAGTGGTTGAGAGTCCGCCTGCCGATGCAGGGGACACGGGTTCGTGCCCCGGTCCAGGAAGATCCCACATGCCATGGAGCGGCTGGGCCCGTGAGCCATGGCTGCTGAGCCTGCGCATCTGGAGCCTGTGCTCCGCAACGGGAGAGGCCACAACAGTGAGAGGCCCACATACCGCAAAAAAAAGTGATATTAAACCTTCAAAGTATTACTATGTGAAGAAACTACTGTCAAATGCAAAATTTCAGGGAAATTGAACTGTAACTTTGAATTCAAATTCTTTCAAGGAAGAATGAGATGGTTCAGTAAGGTTTATAAAGTGACTGAGAACTATCAAACACTGATTTTTTTTTTTTTTTTTTAAAAGAAGTAATAGCCAGTTATGTTTTAGTGCCAGTTTAAGTAAATTAACAGGGTTCTAAGGTCTTCATAGGAACATTGAAATGTAAGACTTCAAACTTCTGGAGCAAAAGCCCTCTGAGCCTTCACTCCAGCAGTCAGGACTGTCTCTGACATACTTGATGTGCATTTTCACATGACCTTTTCAGGGTTAGAACTAAGACTAAGAAGTTTTACCAATAAAGGAGAAGAAAAGAGTCAGGCAGAGGAGCAAAGCAGAAGTGTAAATAGTGAATACGGTCTGGAATGAAGATATTTGAATCTGAATGGTGAGTTAATGATTCAATTAGTTTTTCACTTTGTTAAACTACATTAATCCTCCTTTACCAGGTCCCCATATTGAAGGCCTTTCAAAAGAAAAATGCAAAGGATCTTAAGAAGAAAAATTCTAAGACCCAGAGCCTTTTAAAATCATTAATGCTTCCCAAATACATGCTGCCTATTGAAAACAATGTGGATGCAGGGCAGATATTGTCTTAGAAATCTCAAGACATGAATAAGGATAGTTCCAGTGGTCAAACAGCAGTGGTGAAGTGGTTCCTATCTGAAGGAGGCTTACAAAATATGTGCTCTATTTTTAAACCATGGAAGGAATCAGTTAAGTTTAAAAAGAAAAAAAAACTGGGGGAGAAGATAGAGGACTATACCTATAATCAGAATACTTCAAAAATAAATAACTACTAAAATGGAAAGGCACAAATGACAGTGCTGAGAATGTTTTTGTTTTTTCTTTTATTTTTTAGATTCTGTTCTGCCTTTAAACCATTTTAAATTTATAAAGTAAACTTATTGATTTAAAACCTCACACTCAGATTACCACTGTCATTTTATCATGCTTACAATCATATCAAACATTTTATTAAACATTCAGGCATTCCTGATGCTAGTCTAACAAGTAAAGAGGAAGTTCCTATCTTGAATATTTACAGTTTAACAGATGTTCAGTTGATTTACTAAGTATATTAAGGGCATAAAGAGAAATGGAAAATTACTAAAGAAAATTACTCATAGGAGAGTGAAACACAACCAAGGCAGTCTAATGATGGGGGTCAAATTGAGAGCTGGAATTAAGATTCTGAATTTTTAACAGAAATGGGTTTTATTTCAAATTCAAATCTAAAACTCCAACTCTGTTAACAAAGATATGGTAATGGTCTGTTGGAATCCACTTTAGCTTGATTATTTTTATTTTTATTTAATTTTTGTTTATATCTTTATTGGAGTATAATTGCTTTACAATGTTGTGTTAGTTTTTTCTGTACAACAAAAGTGAATCAGCTGTATGTATATACATATGCCCATATCCCCTCTCTCTTAAGTCTCCCTCCCTTGGTTATTTATAAATTATAATTGCCTCTATGTTTATGTGTAGTTATGTGTATTAGACAAACATTTGTTTTATTTTAAGCATGATGAGCAGTTAAGTGAAATACTGTTAATATCACTTATTTCCTTTTATTATTTCAGTTAACTGGTCTATAGGTCAGCTCAGTCCAATTCTAAATGGTCAAAAATTTGGATTATGACTATTTTTGATAATGTGGTAGTAGCAAATAAATTTAGTAGGTAGAAGATAGAGAGAAAGAAAGAAAGAAAGAGGAAGAAAGAGAAAGAAAACTATGAAAGTTGCATATTTTGAATAAGAAAAGTAAATCTCTTACTTGTTAAAGGAGGTTTTGTGTGTGTGTATGTGTGTGTGTGTTTTTGTTGTTACTGTTTTAATCCATTAGCCGGAACATCAGAGCCTCTTTTGAATGGAGTCATTTTTACAGTGCTTTTCCATATAATTTTCATATACACTATCTGATCTGAGAAAGTATTTTGTATTGCATGAGAGTGCCAAGATATTAAATGATGCGTCATAGGTG
The DNA here is from genome assembly GCF_003031525.2 of Neophocaena asiaeorientalis asiaeorientalis. NCBI lineage: Eukaryota > Metazoa > Chordata > Mammalia > Artiodactyla > Phocoenidae > Neophocaena > Neophocaena asiaeorientalis. The sequence goes on from NW_020175672.1 coordinate 2,561,251, forward strand.
AAAAGGTAGATGAGGGAGTTAGATCAGACATGCAAATGAGGAAACGGAGTGAAAAGAGAAATGGTTTAGGTGAAGTGTGGATCCACATGTGATTCACAATTAACACAAGTAAAAGAAATGATACCTCTGATTTTACAAAACTGGAGATTACAGCCAAGAATACGGACTCTGAAGTCTGACATCTTGGTGGATATTGAGCAAGTCATTTAAACCCTCTGTGACTCATTTGCCTCATCTGTAATGTGAGGATAATTATAATTCTACTTCTTTTTTTTTTTTTTTTTTTGCGGTACGAATGGCTCACGGGCCCGGCCTCTCCACGGCATGTGGGATCTTCCCAGACCGGGGCAGGAACCCGCGTCCCCTGCATCGGCAGGCGGCCTCTCAACCACTGCGCCACCAGGGAAGCCCTATAATTCTACTTCTTAGACCTGTTCTGTGTATAGGAGATTATGAATGTCAAGTTCTTAAATCGGTGTCAACAACTTACTAACTGCCTGATAAATGTTGGCTATTATTATTATCTAGATTTTCTAAATACACCATGTAAATTTCTCATTTTAGGGTTGAAAATTATGACTCCAATAGTACATGTATTGGAAGAGTGGGAAGGAGTTATTTGAGAGAATTCAGTGGAAAGTTCTGTAAGTCTTTATCAAATATATAGAGATAATAGATACAAGCTCTCAAGTTAGATACTAAGAAATTCTGCTACTTTATTTGTTAAGTGGTTCCACTCCTCTCAATATCTTGAGGACTCTTTTCACATCGTGTTTTTCATTAAGTGTTTTTGATTCTTTAAAATTTCACCTTTTTTATGCAATTAAGAAATAATTTTAGAAGTTTAGATCTATACAAACTTTAAGCCAGACAAAAGCCTTTTTTCTTAAATGATTAAGTTTAGGAAAAGACTATAATCTAAGACTAAGCTAATATATGTGATTTGTAAAATACTTTATAAAAAGTACTTTCCAACTTTCTTATAAACCTCTAATTATATTTGCCAAGTTAAATATGTGTTACAATCGTTTTTTTGTTTTGTTTTTTTTTTCCTACTGATCCTATATCCTCCATTGTATAAAACTGACTGAAATCAATGTTCCTCCTTTGTCCTGGCTCAAATATGGGTTATTGCTCTCCATTTTGCATCATAACAGCTTTTCTGGGGATCAAGCTACTTTTCTTTCTGATCCCAAAACCTAGTATAAGATAAGTAAGTAACATGTCTTTGATCCCTACAGAGCAATTTGGCTTAGAAACATCGGATCCTGTTATTCTATCAATGTAGAGTGTAGAGCATAGTTTACAACACACGGTTCCAACAAATCTTACCAGAGTATTCCCTGGAAACTCCAGTGCCAAACATTTACAACTTTCACCAAATTAATAATCCTTAGCTTCTTTGGGAAAACAATTAGAAATGTGGAACTGATTAACTTGCAATTGGTTTTTATCAAAGTGACTTTAATGGAGGCTGAATACTTTCTTTGGGAAGAAAAATTAAAAAAAAAAAAGACTGGAAACAAAACAAAGGATACAAAAATCTATAATTGTGAGTGTTCTTTGAAACACTGTATTATTTCATCAAAAGTTAACTTTCCTTAGGACTGCCATTTGCTAAACATTAAATCGTTGCTGAAGAGTTTTACAAACAATGTGAATGTTGAATATTTGTTTTTTGGCCCAAGGCAAACACTTTACATCCCTGACAAACCTATCCCAGATTAAAACAGTTAAAAAAGAAAACACAGGCCCATCTTTCTTTTTCAAAAAGGAGAAACACATTCTTTCATTACCGCAGAGTGATCCTCTCAGAATTAAGGGAAGAAGGCCAAAAACCGACAAAACCAGATAACTTCAGATGGGACCTCGGGAATTATCCTTTCTTCAGGGACTCACAATCCTAGTTAGGGCTCCAAATACTAAAAGCACCAGTCACACCTGTAAACAGCAGAACCCTTTCAGTCTAATTCTGGAGTTACCATGTATGTGAAAGCATCCCACGTAAAAAAACTCATCAGAACTTTCCTTTTCCAATGTCCTCACAATTGTCCCCTAGAAAAAAGGGCTTTACTGACAAGGTTGTTATCTCTGCTTTAGAGCTTCCAAGGTGAGACTCTGTAATTCTGACTTTTCTTAACAAAAACAAAATCTTACATGTATTTCAGGAATGCTTCTTCGGCATTTCTTGATCTCCATGCCTGTTTTTGGCTTCTACACGTTCAGCCAGTTAGTTGATTAGCGTCCGTATGTTCAAGGCTGATCTTTCCTGTGTGGCCTTTGGTAATGAATTCTCCTTTATGAATAATAATCCTTTAGAGGGAGATGGGGATGAAGAACAGCAGGCATTCCTTCTACAGATGAACCTTTATGCCTCATTTCTTTTAAACAGGTTGACTTCACAAATAATATTTTCTGGTATTAACCTATTCTACACCGTGATGAATGTTTGGTTGAATTCTTTGTAATCTTGAAAACTTACACTGGCTTTTCAGTTATCTCCTGGCAATAAAAAGCTTGAGCCCAGTCACAGTGGCTCACTGCTTCACGCACGACCCTACGTCTTGAAGCAGTGGGCACGCTTGCATTACTTTAAAGATCTGTAGTGGAGGCAGCTGGAGAGGTGAGTAAAGCAAGATGTATTTCAAAGGAGTTCTTGAATTCCACTTGGAAAGCATTTTATTTCGTATTAATTTCGAACCTTAAGGCACATGTTCCTCCTTACCACCAGATAAGACTGACCCCCAAAGGGTAGTCGTCTTCAATGACTGCACTTTATAAAAATGCAAAGGTCATAGGGAGTTAAAAGATCCATCACAGTTCTTGACACATAGAGGAAAGGTGGACAGGAGGTGAGAGGGAGGGGGTTCTTCATGCCTACAAAGCATTTTGGAGATAAAAAACCCTAATGAGTGTTAATAATGATGATGATAACAATAATAACACACTCTTAAACATTTAGTTATCTCCTCCATAATATTTTCGGGTTGTGGGATTAAGTGGTCTTGATTTTTTTTAAAAAAATGGGGCATTGGCTGAAGAAGAAAAATTAGATGTGCTTAAATCATTAATAGGTACCCAAACCAAAGTCTCAAGGACCCTTAATGTTCAGCTTCAAAGAGGTAAGTTAGATAAGCATGGCCAGAACTGGATAAAAGATAAATACAGCAACCAAACCCCTACCTACTCCACTGAAGCTGCAAAGAATGAGGGAAACATTTGTCATGTTTTGTCTATTGAAATTTTTTTTTGTTACGGCTGACCATGGGTATCTTTGTACAAATGACTCTCATATCATTTATAACTAAAAGGAGAAGGCATATGCTTTTTTATCATTTATTAGTTTTAGCCATCTACAAAACCTCCCATTGTAGCATTAGCCTCCAGGATAATTACTAACCAATCATTGGTAGGATCATATCCATTTAAGGGTGCTGCAGGATTAAAACATTAATTATAACCTATTATAAGAAAAGCCTATTACAATTAATTTCAAATATGCAAGTTAAAATAAAAGTGAGTTAATAAACTCTCTTAATGAGTTAAATAAAAAATAGTTGTTTTAGCTTAATAAACTTAACTTAGGTTTTAGACTCATAGCATTGCATTTTAATAAAATTTAATTGTTCATGATAATAATGCTTATTAACTAATTTTATTTCTGGATTAAGTGTTTTTAATATGTGAGTACATCGTATTGGCCAATTTACAACTAAAGTGATTTCTGTGAGTCTTTTTTTTTTAATAAATACATTTTAAAGAAGGGGAAGGGAATGATCCTTCCCTGGTCCTGATAATTTCTTTCCTGAAGAAGGGCGTCTATTAGTGGACCTCTCCCTTACCTGGGAGAGGTAGGAGGAATATTGTGGGACTCAGGAAACTTGGATTGAGCTACACTGGTTTCAGCCAAAGAGCTAATGTCCACAAAGGGGACAGGTTTCTACGGCTCGATCTTGAACTTCATGGATGCTGGCCTCCTAACATACATACTCGCTCTTCAGAAACCCTTGTAGACCCAGGCATGCTGCAGGAGCTCCAATAAATCATGATGTCAAGATCTACAGTAGAAAGAGCCCTTTTCTCTGTAGGTCTTTATGTATTGGTCGATGGTACAAAATTTATTAATTTTATGCCACAATGACACTGAGCTCTATGTTGAAGCAGAGCACAGATGAGGTCCTAGAGTAAAATTGTTAGTGTCAGGCATAGGTAGGCAGGACAAAGAAGAAATGGAAATCAAGGTTTCTCAGTATACTAGTGGAGAAAGAAAGACACCTCAAAGAGGACTGGTCACCCTCTCAGATTCACAAACACTGCAAGATATCTTTAGTATTGCAAATACCACTCTTAGAGGAAACACGCTCAGATGGGATTTTCCCCAGACAGTAGAACAGCAGTTGTGCAAAAATTAACATCTTGCTCAGAGAATTTGCCAGGTTAAATAAATTCACAGGCAATTAGCAAAGACTGACTGGCATCCTCCCGAGGCCATAACCAGGAAAGTTTTTCTTTGTCCTACTTCGCTCAAACACTTCTGAGACATTGCTAGTCTTTGGGAAAATACGTACTGTCTTTTAGGAATATAACTGCCTCTTGGATAATCACTGCGGAAGCTGGGGAATGACTTCCTATGAGGCCAGCACTATGATTATCTTGCGCATTCCATTAATTTATTGGAGTTTCTGAAAAGTGTGACAGAGTAGATGGAGGTTTGGCACTGAGTAAATTCAACTTCTGAAATCTTTAAGGAAGAACACTTATTCCCACTGAAGATGGTGCAATTGGCCAAAGAAACTTCAGCTTCACCTAAGCATTAAGTGTCTCTATGTCTGAAACAGGTGGGGTGTGTTTGTGTGTGTGTATGTATGTGTGTGTAATATCTTGGACTTTTAGCTCATAATAGAAAAATATTTTGTATATGAGTTCCCTTTTATCTTTGAACTTGGTCTTACAAGTGGTTTTTAAATATGATCTCTCGGGGCTTCCCTGGGCTTCCCTGGTGGCGCAGTGGTTGAGAGTCCGCCTGCGGATGCAGGGGACGCAGGTTTGTGCCCCAGTCCGGGAGGATCCCACATGCCACGGAGCGGCTGGGCCCGTGAGCCGTGGCCGCTGGGCCTGTGCGTCGCAAGCCTGTGCTCCGCAGCGGGAGAGGCCACAACGGTGAGAGTCTGCGTACCACAAAAAAACCCCACAAAAAAGCCAAAAAAAAACTTGATCTCTCTGAGAATATGAAAAAGAGGGGTATTTTATTCAAATGTGGGGCTTCTTTCTGTTCCTGACATTATTTTATTATAATGTTTATTCATGTTATTATTGGAATATCTCTATGACATTATGATACTTCATATTATAGAACCTCTAGTGAGATATAATGGAAAATGCAAACAGATATGATTTGGGATTGGAAATAAAGCAGACAATGCACTTCAGCTTTGTGTACAGAGTGGTCTTGCAGTTGATTTAATGTTGTGTTTGTAACTATTCAATGACTTTTTGGGGCAAGTCTATATTTTCCATTATATGTTCCCCAAGAGCACACCTAGAAAAGTAGGGGTTGGCCTGGACCCAGGAAGGTACCAAGGAGCCTGTCCAGGTAGCCTGTTGTTTTCCATTCAATCCCCCAGGGCAATAGGCACCCCTTGGGAGATAGTAGGCTAAATTAGGCAATGGCTTAATCAAGGGGTTAAATTGGGAAATCCTAGTGAGTGATACGTTTAATTCCAACAGTTCCTTACACCTAAAGATGAAACATTAGCATAACTTCCTGGTCTCTCTCCATCCCCTCCCTCATTCCTTCCCTAGCTAGTTCTCTCCCTAGGAGAGAACTACTACATATAACAGGTAACTCAGAGAGAGAAAGCAGGTGGGTCCCCCCTCTCTTTCCTTTCTTTGAGAGTGAGCTGCCTACAGAGCACTTGTTCTGCTACACTACACCCTGGGCCCCTTCACAGCCGACAGTGTGGGTGGGGGACAGTTCAGGGATCAGGGAGGGCTGGGGACACAGGCCAAACAGCATCAAGAGGCTTGGCGATGCTGCATGTACGTCATATTCTCTAATCTCTGCTTTACCAGTAATGAAGGGTTTTTTGTTTCATCTTCCTTATTTTCTTACTCTATTTCTCAATTTGCTTTGAGCCCAGTTGGAGAATAGGAGTATTCTTATTATTGGGGCCCTCAATCCTCCAACCTTATAAATATCATATTGAAGATGCTACCAATCTTGTGCTCATATTCAGACACAAAGCCAAGATAGGAAGCATGTTTCTTGGGTTTGACATTAATAAATGGGTTCTCCTGCCAAATCTGTGAAGTAGATCAATGCCAGGTTTAGAAATATATCGATTACAAAGAGAGGAAGACTACTTAGTAATTGGTAATAAAATGGCAAACTTATTAGAGCAAGAGAAGCTGAATGCCTTGCTCTGATCATATTTCATTTAATGGCTTTCTTTCCAATATAAGAAAAAGAGGTGTTATTAAGAAGTTGATTCCCAGGGTTTAGTTTTTCAAAGTAAGGCTAAAAATCAGACAACTTAATGGAATATTTTGGTACTGTTGCACCCCGCCCTGAGTTTTCTCCCTCTTAACTCTGCACACAATATTAATAATAGCTAATGTTTATTGAGTTCTGATCATGTTCAGACAACATGCTAAGTTCTCATACATATATCATCTCACTAATTATCACAACAGTTCTTCAAGTAGGTACCATTTGTTTTTCAAATGAGACACCTGAGGCTTCAAAAGGTTACATAAATTGTCTGTAGTGGCAGATGTGGTAATTGACAGAGCAGTATTCAAACCCAGGTATGTCTGAATCCAAAGCCCAAATACTGAGCCCTTCAACCAAGCTGACTTTTGGATTCTATTACCAATGAAATTAATATGTGCGATGGCAGAAGCTGAGATTTCTGGAACCACCTGTGGTGTACTTTTTTCAATTAATTTTTTTCATCTACATAATATCCTACTGAAGAGGGAGTTCAGCCTTTTTTGATAAAGTATAGATATCCACATAATATCTCAAGTCCCATTTCTTCTTGGCTCATGAAGGTTAAGATTCTATGAATTCTGTTTCATGTTTGTTATTTTTTTTTAAGCCAGTGGAAAACAGAGTAGCAATGGAGAGATTTTATACAGTCTCTGTCTCTTTTCTAAGTTAAATCAAAGACAATTGTCTTGACTAGTCTGACATAAGATCTGTTCACAAGGACATAACTGTGTAAAATGATTATACAAGAACCACTCCTGAAAAAACAAGAACGATTATACAAAAACTTTTCTAAGATTATTATAAAGGAAGTAGAATAAAATCAGGCAAAGCTAGAATGACACAGGCAATTCGAGCTCTTTCCCATTTGTCCCATAACCAAATTTAATAGAAATGTAGGGGTTCCATTAAAAATTTAACTTCAGGGCTTCCCTGGTGGCGCAGTGGTTGAGAGTCCGCCTGCCGATGCAGGGGACACGGGTTCGTGCCCCGGTCCAGGAAGATCCCACATGCCGCAGAGTGGCTGGGACCGTGAGCCATGGCCGCTGGGCCTGCGCGTCTGGAGTCTGTGCTACGCAACGGGAGAGGCCACAACAGTGGGAGGCCCGCGTACCGCAAAAAAAAAAAAAAAAAAAAATTTAACTTCACATGTTTCATTCTTTCTTGAAAATGCATTTGCTCATCAGACGCAGACTCATGCTATGCATGAAAAATGCAGTTTATAACATATTATGGAATACCACTAAATGCTTCACACTCTTAAAAATGTTTCCTTTTAATAATACAATCCAGCATACATAATTGAAGCTCAATGCCTATGCTAAGTGTGTATAGTTAATTTTGATTTAGGTTTGTTACCTAATAGAGGACACAAAACATTCTACTTTTGAATCAAAGATAATTTTTAAAAGTTCTTTTATCTATTATGATACACTGTGACATATTTTATTTTGTTCAGTGTTTATTACCTACATTGCTAATCATAAATCAGAAACAAGGTGTCATTAAACATTTCCAACAACATTTTGAGGTAAGTTTTCTTTACCATTATTTATAGAAAATAAAGACTTTATGTCAGAGAGGTTACATAAAAATGAGCAATGTCACACAGCTAGATAGCATCCCAGAGGACACAAAAAGGGCAAATCTGATGCCATAGTTTGTGCTTTTATTTACAATGCTCTTTTATCTCCCAATATGCTAAGGATTGAATCTCATCAACCTTTTCTTTGTAGTCTACAGTTGCTACCTCCTTCATTTTTTAATTGCAGAGTTTCAACCCCTGTGAGGTTTTTTTTTTTTTGCGGTACGCGGGCCTCTCACCATTGTGGCCTCTCCCGTTGCAGAGCACAGGCTCCGGACGCGCAGGCTGAGCAGCCATGGCTCACGGGCCCAGCCGCTCCGTGGCATGTGGGATCTTCCCGGACCGGGGCACAAACCCGTGTCCCCTGCATAGGCAGGCGGACTCTCAACCACTGTGCCACCAGGGAAGCCCCCTGTGAGGTTTTTAAGTGTAATTTCTTTTTCAGCTTTATAATCTTTCAGTTCTATCCCTAGAATCCTTGTAACTACTAAACTGGATTAAAGACTGGATCTAGATTGGATTAAAGACTTGAATCTAGATGAGATTAAAGATTAAGAAGCTTGAGGATAACAAGATTAACATGTAATAACTTTCATCTTCAGAGTAGAAATATATAAAGCTTAAGCACACAGAGAGATGGACAACAAAAATATGGCAACTACTTTGGGCCTTTTATGAGTGTAGAGTTATTTCAGTATCATAACAATTAAGTCATTTTCTCAGGCTGCAATTCAATCTCTTAAAATCTGATAGATTTCTACACAACCCTAGCATCAGTGAACTTAATCTCCTTAAGAGAAAGGAATGATGGCCCCTTAGAAATGATTTTCAATTGTCTTAATCCTGTAAGAGTGTAGTATAGGTATAAAAACATTTCTCCTGGGGCTTCCCTGGTGGCACAGTGGTTGAGAGTCTGCCTGCCAATACAGGGGACACGGGTTCGAGCCCTGGTCTGGGAGGATCCCACACGCCGCGGAGCAACTGGGTCCGTGAGCCACAACTACTGAGCCTGCGCGTCCAGAGCGTGTGCTCCGCAACAAGAGAGGCCGCGATAGTGAGAGGCCCACGCACCGCAATGAAGAGTGGCCCCCTGTTTGCCACAACTAGAGAAAGGCCTTGCACAGAAATGGGAGACGCAACACAGCAAAAATAAATTAATTAATTAATAAAAACTCCTACCCCCAACATTAAAACAAACAAAAAAAACCATTTCTCCTGTCATTATCAGTGAGTTTTCCTTTCCTTTATTTAATTCCTCTCTACCTAGAGGAAAGAATCAGTTATAAAGTCAGCTGATAGAGAGTTCTGCTTTAAATTTAGGAGGTGGCAATATGAGAACCCTAGGATTAAATTTTTTTTTTTAAGTTTTTAATTAAAAAATACACAATTTAACTATCTATACATTCTCATAAAAAATAAAACAATTATAGTGGATTATTTTAGTTTTTAATGTGTAATTATAGCAAAGTCTGAAAATAATGGCATTTAAAAAATTTTTATTACATCCATTGTTTAGACTTGTTGCTATTGTTTTCATCTAACACCTTTAGACCCTCCGGGATAATGCTGACTAGTAATGGTGATGGTAGGCATCATCAACTTCTTTCCAATTTTTATTTCCAGCTTCCTAAGAGAGCATTTCTCTCTTTCTCCCTCTCTCTCTTTAAAATTAGAAATGGATGTCAAATTTTATCCAATATTTTATCAGCATCTATTAAGATGACCATTTTTTCACTTTATATGTCATAATACAGCAAATAGCCATATTGAAATATTATTCTCTGTCTGGGGTGAACCAAGCCTGGCCATAATGTATTAATCTTTTAATATTTTCTTGGATTCTAACTGCTAATATTTCACTTAGCATTTTTTCTACATATATTCACATGTAAGTTTGGCCTAGAGGTGTGTGTGTATGTGTGTGCATGTATATGATGTATTCACCACCACTGTTAGGTTTTCACAGCAGACTAATGTTAGGATGAGGCAAAATATTAAATAATTTTCTATACTATGGAATAATTAAAATGATAATAATTAACTATTCCATAAAGTTTTGATAGACCTTACCTATAAATTTACCTTGATTTGATGCCTTTTGCAGTAGATCTTTGACTACCTTTTACATTTCTTCTCTGTTATTGGTCTGTTTAACTTTTGTATTTTTATTTTTTTTAGACCAACTTTGATCATTTACATTTTAATGGAAAATCTTCCAATTCTTTTGTACATGTACTGAAATAAAAGTATCTATATTATTCACAGAATTTTTAAAAATCTGTTTATCTCCAATTTCGTTCCTGTTCTTCTTAATGTTATGTTTATCTATTTTTTAAAAATTAACTGGTTTGAATAACAAAAAGAAAAAAAAATCAGCTTTTTTGTTTTCTATTTTATTAAATTTTATTTTTAATTAATTTAATCTAATTAATTTGAGGCTTTTTTTTCCACTTTCTTGGATTATATACTTGAGTCATTACTTTTTCATCTTTTCGGTTTTCCAATATGATTATAATACATCACTTCCTTGCTCTTCCATCAGTTGGCTAAATTCCACACTTACATAATCTGGAAATTTAATTCTAATTTATTATATATTTTCATAGAGTGAATCAATAAACTTTAAGCTAAACTGTAAGTATCAGTTTATTTTCTTGCTTTTGTTTTATTGTATTTCCCTCATCATTGTTATAATCCATGCTTTCCTTTTCTTTCAATTCATATTTAAATGTCAATTTATTTTGTTTTGTTACTCTTTTATTTCTATTATTATTATTTTTTTAACATCTTTATTGGAGTATAATTGCTTTACAATGGTGTGTTAGTTTCTGCTTTATAACAAAGTAAATCAGCTATACATATACATATATCCCAGTATCTCCTCCTTCTGCGTCTCGCTCCCGCCCTCCCTATCCCACCCCTCTAGGTGGTCACAAAGCACCAAGCTGAGCCCCTTGTGCTATGCAGCTCATTCCCATTAGCTATCTCTTTTACATTTGGTAGTGCATGTATGTCCATGGCACTCTCTCATTTCGTCTCAGCTTACCCTTCCTCCTCCCCGTGTCCTCAAGTCCATTCTCTACATCTGTCTTTATTCCTATCCTGCCCTTAAGTTCTCCAGAACCATTTTTTGTTTTAGATTCCATATACATGTATTAGCATATGGTATCACATTGATTGATTGGTGTATATTGAAGAATCCTTGCATTCCGGGGATCAACCCCAGTTGATCATGGTGCATGATCCTTTTAATGTGCTGTTGGATTCTGTTTGCTAGTATTTTGTTGAGGATTTTTGCATCTATGTTCATCAGTGATATTGGCCTATAGTTTTGTTTCGTTCTGACATCTTTGTCTGGTTTTGATATCAGAGTGATGGTGGCCTCGTAGGATGAGTTTGGGAGTGTTTCTCCCTCTGCTATATTTTGGAAGAATTTGAGAAGGATAGGTGTTACCTCTTCTCTAAATGTTTGATAGAATTCGCCTGTGAAGCCATCTTGTCCTGGACTTTTGTTTGTTGGAAGATTTTTAATCACAGTTTCAATTTCAGTGCTTGTGATTGGTCTGTTCATATTTTCTATTTCTTCCTGGTTCAGTCTCGGAAGGTTGTGCTTTTCTAAGAATCTGTCCATTTCTTCCAGGTTGTCCATTTTATTGGCATGTAGTTGCTTGTAATAATCTCTCATGATCCTTTGTATTTCTGCAGTGTCAGTTGTTACTTCTCCTTTTCATTTCTAATTCTATTGATTTGAGTCTTCTCCCTTTTTTTCTTGATGAGTCTGGCTAATGGTTTATCAATTGTGCTTATTGTCTCAAAGAACAACCTTTTAGCTTTATTGATCTTTGCTATCATTTCCTTCATTTCATTTTCATTTATTTCTGATGTGATCTTTATGATTTCTTTCCTTCTGGTAACTTTGGGGTTTTTTTGTTCTTGTTTCTCTAATTGCTTTAGGTGTAAGGTTAGGTTGTTTATTTGAGATGTTTCTTATTTCTTGAAGTAGGATGCTCTTGCTATAAACTTCCCTCTTAAAACTGCTTTTGCTGCATCCCATAGGTTTTGGGTCATCATGTTTTCATTGTCATTTGTTTCTAGGTATTTTTTGATTTCCTCTTTGATTTCTTCAGTGATCACTTGGTTATTTAGTAGTGCATTGTTTAGCCTCCATGTGTTTGTATGTTTTACAGATTTTTTCCTGTAATTGATATCTAGTCTCATAGCACTGTGGTCAGAAAAGATACTTGATACGATTTCAATTTTCTTAAATTTACCAAGGCTTGATTTGTGACCAAAGATGTGATCTATCCCAGAGAATGTTCCATGAGCACTTGAGAAGAAAGTGTATTCTGTTGTTTTTGGATGGAATGTCCTATAAATATCAATTAAGTCCATCTTGTTTAATGTGTCATTTAAAGCTTGTGTTTCCTTATTTATTTTCATTTTGGATGAACTGTCAATTGGTGAAAGTGCGGTGTTAAAGTCCCCTACTATGATTGTATTACTGTTGATTTTCCCTTTTATGTCTGTTAGCATTTGCCTTATGTATTGAGGTGCTCCTATGTTACAATTGTTATATCTTCTTCTTGGATTGATCCCTTGATCATTATGTAGTGTCTTTGTAATAGTCTTTATTTTAAAGTCTATTTGGTCTGATACGAGAATTGGTATTCCAGGTTTCTTTTGATTTCCATTTGCATGGAATATCTTTTTCCATCCCCTCACTTTCAGTCTGTATATGTACCTCGGTCTGAAGTGGGTCTCTTGTAGGCAGCATATATACGGGTCTTGTTTTTGTATCCATTCAGCCAGTCTATGTCTTTTGTTTGGAGCATTTAATCCATTTCCATTTAAGGTAATTATCAATATGTATGTTCCTATTACCATTTTCTGAATTATTTGGGGTTTGTTATTGTAGGTCTTTTCCTTCTCTTGTGTTTCCTGCCTAGAGAAGTTCCTTTAGCATTTTTTGTAAAGCTGGTTTGGTGGTGCTGAATTCTGTTAGCTTTTGCTTGTTTGTAAAGATTTTAATTTCTCCATTGAATCTGAATGAGATCCTTGCTTGGTAGAGTAATCTTGGTTGTAGGTTTTTCCCTTTCATCCCTTTAACTATGTCCTGCCGCTCCTTTCTGGCTTGCAGAGTTTCTGCTAAAAGATCAGCTGTTAACCTTATGGGGATTCCCTTGTATGTTAATGGTTGCTTTTCTCTTGTTCTTTAATATTTTTTCTGTGTATTTAATTTTTGATAGTTTGATTAATATGTGTCTTGGCGTGTTTCTCCTTGGATTTATCCTATATGGGACTCTCTATGCTTCCTGGACTTGATTGACTGTTTCCTTTCCCATATTGGGGAAGTTTACAACTATAATCTCTTCAAATATTTTCTCAGGATCTTTCTTTTTCTCTTCTTCTTCTGGGACCCATATAAACTCGAATGTTGATGCGTTCAATGTTGTCGCAGGAGTCTCTGAGTCTGTCCTCAATTCTTTTCATTCTTTTTTCTTTATTCTGCTGTGTGGTAGTTATTTCCACTATTTTATCTTCCAGGTCACTTATCCCTTCTTCTGGCTCAGTTATTCTGTTATTGATTCCTTCTAGAGAATTTTTAATTTCATTTATTGTGTTCTTCATCTTTGTTTGTTTGCTCTTTAATTCTTCTAGTTCCTTGTTAAACGTTTCTTGTATTTTCTCCATTCTGTTTCCAAGATTTTGTATCATCTTTACTATGATTACTTTGAATTCTTTTTCAGGTCGACTACCTATTTCCTCTTTATTTGTTTCATCTGGTGGGTTTTTATCTTGCTCCTTCATTGGCTGCATACTTCTCTGTCTTCTCATTTTGCTTAACTTACTGTGTTTGGGGTCTGCTTTTTGCAGCCTGCAGGTTCGTAGTTCCCGTTGTTTTTGGTGTCTTCCCCCGGTGGGTAAGGTTGGTTCAGTGGGTTGTGTAGGCTTCCTGGTAGAGGGGACTGGTGCCTATGTTCTGGTGGATGAGGCTGGATCTTGTCTTTCTGGTGGGCAGGCCCACGTCTGGTGGTGTGTTTTGGGGTGTCTGTGGCCTTATTATGATTTTAGGCAGCCTCTCTGCTAATGGGTGGAGTTGAGTTCCTGTCTTGCTAGTTGTTTGGCATAGGGTGTCCAGCCCTGTAGCTTGCTGGTTGTTGAGTGGAGCTGGGTCTTATCGTTGAGATGGAGATATCTGGGAGACCTTTCTCTGTTTGATATTATGTGGAGCTGGGAAGTCTCTGGTGGACCAATGTCCTGAACTCAGCTCTCTCTCCTCAGAGGCATAGGCCTGACACCAGGCCAGAGCACTAAGACCCTGTCAGCCACATGGCTGAGAAGAAAAGGGAGAAAAAAGAAAGAAAGAGAGAAAGAAAGAAAGAAAGAAAATAAGATAAAATTTTATAATAAAAAATAAAATTAATTATTAAAAAGTGATAAAAAAAAGAAAGGAGAGCAAGCAAACCAAAAAACAAATCCACCAATGATACCATTTGCTACAAAGTATACTAAAAAACCAAAAAAACGAAAAAAAACCAGGCAGATAGAACCCTACGACAAATGGTAAAACCAAAGCTATACAGACAAAATCACACAAAGAAGCATACACATACACACTCACAAAAAGCAAAAAGGAAAAAATAAAATATCCAGACGAAGTTCAACAATGTTGTAATACTTATTTCCCTTTTAGGAGTCCACATGGTATTAAGAGGCACCGTGAGAAGAGTATAGTAATAGCTACCATGTCTTGGGTCCTGTGGATTACCTTTTCCTTCAGCCACACCACTTCTCAGCAGGCCCTGAGGAGACGGGGCTCCTGTCAGTGTGAACTGGACCCCACAACGTCCCAAAGCCAAAACCTCAGCAAGTCCTGAGGAGACTTGCCTCCCATCAGCATGGACTCGACCCCGTTTTGTCCCAAAGCCCCTGGGCTGTCAGCATGGACTCAGCCCCGTGTGTTCCAGTAGCCAAAGCCCCAGCAGATCCTCTTGTTCCTCTTTTAGAATTGTGTATTTGTAAGAAATATAAGTTCTTTTATTTCAAAAAGTATCTACAATTTATCCTCACATTTGAATTCTAATTTGACTGAACATGGGATTTGGGATTCAAAATCGTTTTGCTCAACAGCCATTGTTTCTCTGTCTTATAGCCTCTAGTCAATGAGAAACCTAATGTTACTCTGAATATTAATCTTTAGTAGATAGCTTTTAAATTTGTTTATCTTGATGCTAAGCTATTATTATTGATTTTAAAATCAGTCAATTTTAGTTTTACTTGAAATCGATGAGCCTTTTGATATTTGCTATCTCTTCTGCTCTAGAGTATTTTTGACAGTACTTATTTTTTGTATTATTTCACATTTTACTCTCTTTCCTGCATTGTCTATATGCTTTCCTTCTGGAAAATCTATTATATAGATATCAAATCTTCTAGGTTTGTCCTCTTAATCTCTTGAATTTTCATATATTTTTCAATGCTTTATTTTTATATGGTACATTATGGAGGATTGGTTATCTTTTCCCTCACTAACTGGCTCTTTTATTGTGCCCATTCTATTTTTAAACTTGTCTTATTTTTTCTTATTTATTTCGCTAATCAAACACTTTTATTTCCAATATCACTAATTATTTCTGTATTATTTGATGGACGCAATATCTCTTTGCATGTCTTTAAGGATAAAATTGATTATTTTTCCCTTTTTAAAATGTATTTCTTTAAAAAAGGTTTTAAATGTTTTTAAGTTTTTTGTTTGTTTGTTTTTTAAGTTTTTTGCCTCTTTATTCTGATGCATGGTTGCTAGTATTTTGGCTGTAAAAGACTTTTTGCCTGTCGTTGGATGCAGGTTACAATGATAGGAATTTACCTTGCTAGCTGGGGAGAAAACACAGGCATGTTTGTGGTGACTGGAACTGATAGTGGGTGTTCTGGGTTTTTGTAATTCCTGAAGGGTCCATGGCTACTTGGGCATATGTATTTAAACATTCTATTATCTTTACAACGAAATTTTGTTTCATTTGCATATACTCAGTCAAAATATACATTGAAGATGATTTAATGGATCAGAATATAAATATAATTTAAGATTTAGTTTTGTACTATAATCGAATGTTAAAGCAGAGTTTATTATTCAGTATACTAGGTAGACAGTCTTCAGGCTTTAGAATTGAAAATAATTGTCTGAATCCTAAATTCTAATTTTCTTTATATTACTAGCTATGAGAATTTGAGCAAGTTACTTAACTTTTATGGGTCTGTTTTCTTGCCTGTAAACTGTGGTTATAATAGTAATTAGTCAACATTATGTATGAATATGAAAATCTATAACAAATGTTACATCCAGAATGATGCATAGACCATATTTGGTGCTCAGTTGATGTCAGTCACCTTTTCGTGTGCAATTTGGTAGATGAAAATAGCAAAATCTAGTATAAGAAAGTGGGTCAGTTTGGTGAATAGGAACAGCTCTTCTATTATGAATGTAAGATTTATTAAACTCATAGATATGTCTGTTATTACATGGAGAAAAGTACTTACTTTTTCCTTTAATATTTATGACTGGATCTTTGAAAAGAACGAAAAGATTGCTATACAAAAGTACCTGTCAAAACCTGGCTTGCACTTACCAAAAGGTAGTTTCTAGTTATTAGAGACATTCAGCAAATATTTGGTGAATGACTGTCATGTTCCAGGCACTGTTCTAGATTGTGGAAGGCTGAAGTATTAGTAAATGTGTATTCTTGTTGATTTAATTAAGGTACAGTTTGGAAAGAAAACAAAGTAGATTCCAGGTTTGCCATTATTCCTGTTAAAAGTATGTGATCAGCCAACCAGTATCATATGCGGGATACTGGAAACCATCCCTTCCTCAAAATATTATCCCATAATATATGTATATATTCACTTAAATGTTAAGATTTTATAGAGAATCGTGTCAGCTCACCCTGTTGTGTAAGTCTTGCAGTTAGAGACTCACACCATTCTTTATAAAATGTATATATTTAGTGGAATGCTGAGGCATTTAGTAATCACAGGTTAATGCTAATTGATTTGTCACTTAATTATCTTTCCTTATGTCAGCAGAGACCTAGGGAAGCCTGAAGGCATTAAATTTTTTGAGAAAAAATAAGAGTTGAAAATCTGTAATGAAGTGAACAAAGGAGATATAGCATGGCCTTATGATGGTTGCAAGGATTGTACTGAATACAGACTTTACCCAAATCATAATTGCTTTATTTAATTCTTATGGATGCTGAGTGCATTTAGGGCCCACGTGTGAGCCTCTTTCCAACCATGAGCCTCTTTTTCTTGCTCTTGCCTGGCTCCTGAGGGGCTTGGACCTTTTATCCTTTTTCCAAGCATGTGGGTTTATTTAGCCCTTTAGAGTTTGCCACAACAAAAGTAACAATCCCCACTCCTTGCCCTACAACAAGAGATTTATTAGATTTATTAGAAAGGATACCACGTAGCAGAGATAAACTGAGGGCAAAGTGTACTATGTGATTAACTGAGGGCAAAGTGATTCCAGATGCTGTTCGATTGGCTATTTGGCCTCCTTAAAGGGTCACTGACCGGTTTCTGCTACAGTTGTCCTGGCTCTGCCACCACTCCATGCAATTTCTGGGAAGGGCAGTTATTAGAGGGCTCGGTGGACAGGTGACATGCAGATCTAATTCATGATTTTGGCAAGTCCCAGTGGGATCTCTTCGGGGTCTCACAAAGCAAAATTGTCCTTGCCTTCCTTCTTCCCCTACTCTGACCACTGTTACTTGCATCTCCAGGTATGCATTGTAGTCGTTCTTCAAAAAAGCAATGTGTGAGAATTGGAGCTAAGAAGACCATTATTTTCTGGATTTTTGAAACGTTAGGCGTCTGTGATCATTTGCCTTCCACCCAAGCAGCAGCTTCTCGAACAGGCATGAGGCTATCAGGAGGTGCTAGGAAGCTAAGATTGCACAATTTATCCAAGGAACACAGGGTCCAGGAAAACAATAAATCAGCGTTCCCATAATCACCTTCAGACTAAAACCAGGGCTTTTCTCTGTTTACAAAGGGAGATTTATTTGGTAAAGGGCAGGAGGATGTAGCATAATGAATGTTTTGAAGGAAAATGTCAGAGTGTATGTCTGTTAAGTATTTCAAAAAGGCCTCTTGGACTATTTCAGGTGTGTGGTTCACCAGCTCTCCTTGTCTAGAAAGAAGGGTGTATCAAGGACATTCCTTTCTAAAGAGAAGTCTTGTTAAAGACATAGGGATAGATATCATTAGTCAAAGCTCCTTAAAAAAATTCCCTTTCATATGGTTTATAGTTTTGGTTTGAATGTTCTAAAATATGCCATAGTAATCACAGATTTAAAATAACTACTTATGATGGATGACTCGCTTTTCTTGTTTGCTACATCATTTTCTTTTCATGTAAAACTATTGTGCACTGGTTATATGAGTCACAACGGGCTAGGTTATGCTGTCTAACTGAGATCTCAATGAATTAGCAAAGGAGAGCTCGTGCAAACTCTGCTTTATATCCAAAGGCTTCCCAGGGTAGATTCTAAGTGATGACTCAGGAATCCTCCATCTTTGGCTCCATGATCTCAACATTTGGCTTCGGGGTCACCATAGCAGGATAAAAGAATATGGGACTTACATCTCCTCTTAAATGCCTTGACTCATAAATGGTACACATTATTTTTGTACACAGAAAAGATCACATAACTCCACCTAACTGAAAGGGGCAGGAAAATGTGAGGCAGCATATAGATACTTGCTAAGTAGTAAATGCCTCTACCACATTGAGCAAGATGTTTCTCCTTTGCTTCCCAATATTTACCATATATTTAAATCTTATTCCAGGTTAGTCTCCTTATTATTTATATGAGGATGGATAATAAGTAGTAAATTTGCTCATTCAACTTAAAGAAGCCAATCACCACTAATGATAATAATGGGATAATATAGAAAACAACTTCTCTATGTGATTCTATCATATAAGATATAATAGATGCTTCCAAATAATAGGGATGAATGATGACCACAAAGGACATCTGGAAATTTATTTTCAATATTGAAGTTTAGGAGAATAGCCCCCAGGGAATAAGTCTTCACTGCCCTCTTAAAAAAATCCAAACTAAATACATCCTTCTTTAAAATGCTGTCATTCAGGACTTCCCTGGCGGTGCAGTGGTTAAGAATCTGCCTGCCAATGCAGGGGACACGGCTTCAAGCCCTGGTCCGGGAAGATCCCACATGCCACAGAGCAACTAAGCCCGAGCACCACAACTACTGAGTCTGTGCTCTAGAGCCCACGAGCCACAACTTCTGAGCCAGCATGCCACAACTACTGAAGCCCGTGCGCCTGGAGCCCATGCTCCACAACAAGAAGCCACCGCAATAAGAAGCCTGTGCACTGCAACAAAGAGTAGCCCCCGCTCGCCGCAACTAGAGAAAGCCTGTGCAGAAACGAAGACCCAATGCAGAAAAAATAAGTAAATAAATAAGTTTATTAAAAAATAAAATAAAATAAAAGGCCCTCATTCATTGCAGTCTGAGCAACTTCCTATTGCCCATCGTACTTGATGACTCAACATTCATGCAGATGATAACTTGTCTCCCCAGTTCCTTGCCATCTCATTGCCAATGATTCTACAATCACATTATCATCACATCTCCATGGTCTCATTCAGTGGACCGTCAACACCAGAATATATACACTACATTATAATTCATGTATTTAAATATTCATAAGTAGTCATATAACA
This sequence comes from Neophocaena asiaeorientalis asiaeorientalis, assembly GCF_003031525.2. NCBI lineage: Eukaryota > Metazoa > Chordata > Mammalia > Artiodactyla > Phocoenidae > Neophocaena > Neophocaena asiaeorientalis. Next base: position 2,581,082 of record NW_020175672.1, read on the forward strand.
TCCAAATTGGGAAAACTTTGAGAATGAAAGGATATGCTATCAATTATTTTACCAAACATATGCCGAAACAGCAGGCATAAACAAGGCTTATCCTCAGCAAGAGACAACATCATCCTTCTAAATACTTGACTCTCTGACCCCACCTTCTCGTCTCTTCAGTTCAAGTGCAAGTGCTGACTTATATAATCTTAGATCTCATCATTGAATCTTAAATCAACTGATTCTACTTCTTCCCTTCTATTCTTTAGCCTCCTCCTGCCATTAAGTGTCTCCTCATTACTCTTATAATCCAGAGTCCATCATTGTGATTATTTCATGTAAAATATATTCACCTCCATTATCCCCATTTTTCTCTGTTATGCTTGGAAAAAAATCCCAGCTTTTTATATTTCAACCTCTATCTTCTATGGGTTTGGTCAGTGCTATAAGACATATGGACATCATTTCATGATCTCTAACCTCAAATGGGCCTTAACACTACTCAGTGGTGTTAATTTTAATTTCTTTATGAACATCTAGATGACTTCCATGTCACTAAATCCAATGGACATTTCCCTCACATCTTATTCATCTTCCCTGTTTCTCCCAACAGTGACAACTCCGTGGGGCCACTGCAGATTCAAAGGCCTCTGCGGGGACAGCAGAGGCATCCACTGAGACAATATCAGCCCAACTTCTCCTTGTGCCAGTCCAGCACCCTCCCTTCCCTGTAAAGATGCTGCCTTTCTGGATGTCAAAGTCTGCTTTCCAGAGAACACAATCCGTGATACTGGCTTAACCTCATTTTTCAGGTCTTAGCTTAAATATTACTTTCTATGACAGCACTTTGGGGTTTTTTTTTGAATTTTATTTATTTTTTATACAGCAGGTCCTTATTAGTTACCCATTTTATACATATTATTGTATATATGTCAATCCCAATCTCCCAGTTCATCCCACCACCACCCGCCCCCCGCCACTTTCCCCCCTTGGTGTCCATGCGTTTGTTCTCTACATCTGTATGACAGCACTTTCTTACCTGCTTTTTCTCAAATAGACTCCAACCCCTCCCCAAAGAAATGTTCTCAACTGGAACTCTATTGTTTCTATTTACAGTTCTTATCACACTTTGTTACGATATATTTATATTTCTTATTTAATACCTATTTCTTTGTCTTTTGAGGAACAGGGCAGGAGCAATGACATTTTTGTTTGCCAGCATATCTGTCCCGAGTACCTAGCACAGGGCTTGAATGATTGGGAGAATGATTACCCCACCATTGCTAGCACCCAAAACTTTTCCTAGGGATATAAATGCTGAGGAAAAAAAATATTATATATATGTGTGTGTGTGTGTGTGTGTGTGTGTGTGTATGGGAGAGAAGAGAATGAATCTAGTTCTTTGTTTACCCCAGGATGATTTTTCACATAATGCAGACCAAAATCTTGCAGACTACCAGGGTCTTAGTAGCAAACTTTTAGCAGCACTGAATTGTGTGCTATATTAGAACACTCAGACTATGAACATGACTCTAATCCTTTCTGAAGGATTAAGTCTATATTGTTTCTGAGTGAAGGTAATATTCACCATATGTGCTTTATGTTGGGAAAAACGTTTTTACAACCAGTTCCCTGCATTAGTGATTAATTTGATCTTTTTGAGTAATTAACTACTTATTTACATTAAGTAACATACAAAATTCCATACAGCAATGACAATAAGCTTCACAATTTGGAGATAATAGATTTTAATGAAGTAATTCATATCTTGTCCTTGACTGATTAGTTAGTTAGTAAATGACATAAGAGGTTTTAGATAATTTGCTACAGAAAAAGTGGAAAGCAAAACATTCCTGATAATTTCAGATCGCAATAATATATACTTGTGTTTAGTGCTTTTCATTACATGATGAGCTTCTCAAAGGTATTTTAGAGACTAACTCATTGTTGAATCTCTGAATAAGCCCAATATCTGGCCCATAGTTGGCATGTAATTAATATTTATTGAATGAATATAGGAACAAATCAATTAAAAATTGTATAAATGAATGTGCTTTCATATGCATTATTTCATTTTATTTTAACAGTTAAACTATGAAACAGGCAGCAGACTTATTATAAAATCCACTTAACAATGAGACAACTGAGAGTCTGATAACTTAAGAAATTCAATGTCTTAGTCAGGAATTGTTGGTTGAAATGAACAGGAACTCCTTCAGTCTAGCTCAGGAAAAAATGAGTTTTCCCAAGGATACAAAGAAATATCATGGAATAGTGAAGCAGAGGATAGAGCCAGGACTCAGAGGAAACTGGAAAGTCACAAGATAGCTAATCACACACTCTCTGTGTCCCTCTGCATCTCCCTCCCTCTTTCTTTCTCTCTCTCACCTCAGCTACATACTCTCTTATCTCTGCTTCTCTTATTCCATCTTTTTCTTTCTTCTTTCTGTAGAACAACTCCTGCTTTCTCTTGGTTGTTATTAATCAATGATTTTGGCTTCCTGGTATTTTTGCCTTGCCATGGTTCCAAATTGGGCTTTGAGGGATTCCATATGACTAGAGGTTACTATCATTTGAATAAAGTCCATTGATTTAAATTATGGTAAGAAAATACACGACCCTTAGATTAGACAATGAATGTGGGGCATGTACCATCCAGGTATAATTATGGGGCTGAGAGTCTATAGCAGTTCCCCTTCTGAGGTCTGAGGGTAAGACACACACACTAGTCCAAGTTCACACTCCTAGTAAGTAGTCAAGTAGAAACTGAGTGCGGAGAGTTCAATTCCTGGTTCAGTTCTCATTCAAATGTAGCATGTATTAATGACCAGTAGCTACGTGACAAGAACTATGCTACACGCCAAGAACTATGCTACACACCAGGCTATAAACCTAAGCAAAGCCAGACTCTCTTCCTATATTCATGAATCTTATAAGGAAAGTAGGAAGTAAAAGTGAAATCAGAAAGGTAAATGTGGTAAGTGTAATGAAGAAAAGGTACATGGATGCCTTGTGATATAGGCAAGAGCCTGGACCCAAAAGTGGCAGTTACAGGGTGTACAGGAAGGGATGTTTGAACTGACATGTTGGTCTAGGTAAAGATTGGGAGAAGTGAGGCTATTTTAGAAAAAAAAGTAAGAAGGCAAAAGGTAAACGATTTGAGAATTTGTCCTAAGGGTCTTAGAAGATGGTGGATTTTGAATGTAGAAGTGTTTGTATCTTGAAAAGGTCACCCTGAATGCAATCTGAATGACAGAGGGAAGGTCAGCAAGTGGGATGCAGAGTGTGAGGGTTATTAGAATGGTAATGGAGATGAAGCTTTGCAAATTAGCTACTGTTAATGAACGATTGAATGATTTCCACAAGATGCCATGGCATACAACACTGAGATCTAATACGAAGTCTGGTTTATGCTCTTTTCCCCTGCTAAGTGATTATTAATTTTATGATTGTTATTACTAATAAAGTGATATGAAATTGAGGTGATATGAACAATTTGCTAAAAAAACTCTCACCTACAGTGCAGAAGGCAGTTGGATCACAAATTCCTTGATGGGGAGGCAGAATGTTTCATCAGTGTTAATTACAAGAGAATTTTCAGAATAAAGAGCTTGACTGTTAGTGTAAACTCAATTTTCCATAACACCAAATAACTTTTAATGAAGTTATGAGTAGTTCCCAAATTTATTTGCAGTTGTTCATTTTTCAATTACTAAACAAGAATTATAAATGTATATAAATTACATTTTTTGCAATTAAATCTGACTCTTCCTGAGTTACAGTAGAAATTTACTTTCCCCAAAGATTATCTTCCCTTGGGGCAGTTTTTTATTTCTCTATAGAATTTTTTTTCCATGGAAGTAGAAAGCAGATTGCCTATTGTTATTATTAGTTAACATATTGAGCATCATGTCAATATTTCCTAACTAAACAACAAAAAAAAGCCATGGCAGTATTTTGGGTCAAAAGCCTTATCATTAAAAAGTGCCAGAATATGGGACTCCTTAATTAGACAGTAACAGCTGCAGTTGTTCCTCATTTTTCAGGTTAATGGATAAATAATCTGTTGTCAAAATTAATTCTTATATAAGCATATGTATTTACATGATAGACTGAAGTGAGTTTGAAGAATTGTTTTGGTTCACTGGATAATTAATGCATTTAAAAATTGGCATAATATGCAAAATCACATAGATATAAATGGCTAGCAATATGCTTTAATCTTGGTTAATTTGGTACATATTAATATGTATTTTGAAACGGCTTTGTCAATAGGCTATATAGGCCAGTAGAAAGGTGTGGAAAAGAGGAAAAAAAAATTCCTGTCAAAGTGAATTTAAAATTTGAAATATGTTAATTGAGATGCATAAGATCAGAATGACAAGCAGAAATAAAATATAACCAAGATCAGTAAGTCAATCAACAAATGTTTATTGATTGACAATTCTGTGCAAACAAGTATTGTTACTCACTGTTTGGTATTATTTTTAGAACTGGAGACAAAATAGAAGGCACCAAAAATAATCAGGTTGTAATGTAATAAAGTGTTGTGTTCCTAGCTTAGTGGTGACAAATTTAATGTAAATCATGTTCTACGAGGAGATTATAAGAAGTTGAAAATACTTTATAGGAGGGATTACTGTAACTATCAAAGAAGATCATTTATGCTAAAGTTCTTTGAATAGAACCTACATACAGAATAAGAAGTTTTGTATTGGGAAAGAAATGCATGTTATATTGAAACTTAGTTTTCTCCTCATATGTAATTAATAAGATTTTGCTCCTTTATTCCTTAAATAACTGTGTTTCTGTACATTTTTCAAGTTAGACCTTTGCTATTGAGTGTTCATTTCCAACTGTTCATCATAGTGTTATATTAAAGGGTTCTATGTTAACACTTCCTCACTTTCCTAAAAGAAAAATTCAAAAATTTTAGTTTTCTCTTGGAAAAAAGAATTAATTTCTTATTGATAAATAATGAAGGAATTTGAGAAATTTTTATGTATCCATCATGCCCCCAGAACTGTGCAAGATCTCAAGCACACATAGATGGAAAAGTATCTTTTCTCTGGAAGGTGTTCAGTGGAGAGGAATTCTACTATGAAACTAATCTTTTTATACAGTTCAGGTCTTAGATTTATGTTTTCATAGTCGTAGGGCTTAAAATATACGATTTATCTCTTGGACAACACTTACTTCAAGGCTTTGAGAGAGCTGGGGCCTCGTCTGATACTCCCATAGCCCCATAAGCCCTCTACCTTCCAACCTTCCAACCTTCATCATCTTTATAAATGAATTTCCCGTTCATTATTCAGAATGTAACACCATCAACCTCCATTATGAATTCCTAGAGAATACTGCATTTTCCCCTGGCATTTTTTATAACCATGAATAAAGAAAGAAAAATTGTAATGAATTGTTCAATATCTGCCTCTGCTGTAGTAGTGAAACCTGATGTCTCATGAGGACACTGATCAAGCCTGTGTTAATTCCCGTCCCTGCGGTTCCTTGGCTCCTAGCTCAATGCTAGGCGCAACATAGGTGCCCATTAAACATTTGACAAATGGACCAACGACAAATAGAACAGAACATGGCTCTCAGACCACAGAAATAGACACCAGATTTTCATGAAAGACAACATGGTTGGGCTTCCCTGGTGGCGCAGTGGTTGAGAGTCTGCCTGCCGATGCAGGGGACGCGAAGGCAACATGGTTTTCATTATTACCTGCAATTCCAAAGAAATTGCAAATAAATTCCTAAAATCAAAGTTGAATGCAATTGTTTGAGTAGTTGATTGAGCTCATTAGCTTTACTTATTTGTCTTATATTTTAACATTTTTTATTTAAATATTTATTGAGCATCCACAGTGTGGTGTGCAGTGATGTTGAGAAGATGAATAAGGTAACTCTAGCAGTTCACAAGAATCTCAAAGCCTGGTGAAAGAATAAAAATCATTACAATTTAAGTTAGAAACTGCTGCGGGACTAATATATAAATTATTGTTATACCCAGAGGAGCTAATAAGTCTGAACCTTGTATAATCACAAGGATTTTACTGGTCTAGCCATAAAAGAAAGTAGACTTTAAGCAGAGAAAACAATATATGTACAGGCATGCAGGTGTGTTCCATTTGTAGGGCTGTGGGCTCAGTTACTACAATGAAAAGAGGAGCATGGCAGGAATAACACTTTCAAATAGGTGGAAGCAGCTTCCAACATGATAAATGTACAATACAACTATCAAAGTAAGAGTAAGTGAAGGTTCAAATGTGATTCAAATAAGCGATGGACAGAAAATCCAGAAAAAAAGAATTGCCTGCAAATAAGCATAAAACTCAGCTCTGAATTTTTCGGCAGCAAAAATAAAAATATAATAATTTGAAAGGAAGGAAACAAAATACCTTTTTAAAACATAATGTTATTAATTCATTCATTAGGAGAGTCTAACTTTTCACTAATATAAATTCAAAGAAGAATTTATGGGACAAATCTTTATATGTATTTGTTTAACATAAGGGTCTAGGTCAATAGTAACAACTTTTAGAGCATGTGAAAAAGTTCTCAATAGGCATGCTTTTAAAAAGCTTCCTTTAAAAAGTTGCCTTCATTTTGCGATTATAAACTAATGTAGGCTTGCTATAGAATACTTGGAAACTATAAAAGGACAAAGAATAAGGAAGAAAAGTAAAGTCATACCATTTAGAGATATCACCGCCAACATTTATATGTACTCACTTCCTGTCCTTCTTCTCCCTAAGTCATCACTACATGAACATCTACATTATCTAAATGAGATTTCCATTAACCTCATGGCTGACTTTTCAGACTACCTTCAATTTTGAGGCAGATTTAGTACTTTCAAAAACATCCCCCAAATCCCAAACCCAAGGAGTATATGTTTACAATGACAATTTTTAGAGAACTTCTCCATAAGAGTCTTTACAACTTAACTGAAGATTGATGGCCTTGCAAGGATGGGTCCCCTTGCATAGTGACCCATTTTTCTTGGTATATTCACAGTAGAAGTCCTCTCCCAAAGGTGCTCCCCCTACCTCTCATTGCCTGATTCTGTCGTGACATCTAACACCCAGGGTCACAAACCACTGCCACAGGCTGTACACACATGCACACGCGCGCGCACACACACACACACACACACACACACACACACACACACACACACACACACACATGGTCTCCTCATGAGAGGTTCACAAAGTATGGGAAATTATACAAAAGTTTATCCACATTTCTACCTTCTCATCTTCAAACATAGCCTTTTAATGTTTATATAACACAATAGGAAAGTATAAAATATATATTAACCATTCTCTTATTCTTGGGATATTGAAACAAAGACGTGTGTGTGTGTGTATTTTCCTTACAGTAATAAATATCATTATGAAGAAATTCTTGTGTATAAAATTTGAAGGCAGCTCTGATTATCTCTTTAAGGCTCTTGACTGCTTTTTAGAAGGATAAGTAAGGATGTAGCTCACGTCTTTCCCAGCATTGTATTGATTCCTATTTTTAAAAATATATAATAGATACACATACACAATCATTGATTTAACTTTTTTTATTACTTGTGAGGATGAAGCTCTTTCATCTGTAAATATTTCATCTAAATTCCATTTATACTTCATCTTATGTAGATTTGCTGGTTCTTCCCCTTGTTTACTCTTGGGATGTGCATCGTTTAGGCTAACCTAGGTTTTTCCCCGGTACTTTCAATGACAAAGGTTTTTGTTCTATCGTTCATGCTACGTGTCCTGATGGGTTGACTGGGGTTCTGTGCCTTATTGCCCTTCTCATCACCATGCTGGGACCCAACTGAAAGAACAGCCACTATCTGAAATTGTCCCTACTGTACATCTAATAAATATTAAATGTTCATTGTACTCTCATTTTACCTTTATGTAAATATGTATAATTAAAATAAAAATTAGAAAAATTTATTTAAACTAAAATTTTGACTACTTTCAAGAAAGTTTTCATCCAGCAAAGAAGCTACTTTGTCTCCTGGGACCATAATGCTGCTATATCTAAGGGACTGGAAATTCCTAGAAAGACTTCTCAAACTGGTAAACATGTTTCTCTCTAATCAAGAAGGAGCCAAGTGTGTCAGGCAGGGAACTTGCCTAAGCTTTTCAAAGACTCCTGTGAAAATCTTCAGAAATGGAGCTCTTAGCAGCCTTAATTCTGCTCTCCCACCTCGAGCAGATGCAAGTCACTCCAAATGCCATCTCACAGCTTCCTTTCCTGCCCTCACTGGATTCTCCTCTTGTTTGCCCAGCTGTCACATTTCTTTCCTTCTGCCCTTCACAGTTCAAGTTCTTTCCACTTGGCTCCAAAGCCAGACCTCACAGTAGAGTAAGTAAGGCAAGAGGGAACAGGTGTCATTACCTGGAGCCAATTACATTTTTTCTTCTCCACTTATGCCCAGAAGAAATATGGTAAAACAATTAGAAACAAAAGTAACAAAAGACTTAATGTCACCTGCTTCCTTGCTGTCCTGAAATTCTGTTGAAGACGGTGAGATCAGTTGGTCTTCCGTCAAGTCTGCGTGTTCAACTACCCATTAAAAGACACTCTTCAAAGTGTTTTTCCCTAATGTGGAGCGTTTTATATTGACACACATTACTTGATCAGTGTTTATTTTCCTTATGATTCACTTTAAATTGATTCAATTTAAGTGATTACTTATGATTTTTAAAGGGTTTTTAAATGCTTTGATACAAATACTTCATTTCCAAAAACATATTCTATGGAAATGATTTATACACTGGGCTCCTCATTGCAATTTTATTTTCAGCAGTAAAATAAAGAAAATAACTTAATTATTCAATAATTAGAACTTAGTTTAGAAAGCATGGTACATCCTATTGCAATCATTTAGAATGACAAATGAAAATATATCAATCAGTATATTGCTAAACAAAAAATACTGCACTCAAAATATGCATCATATGAAGCCATACGAAAACACAAGCACCTATATGCTTGGAGAAATATGGAAGGCTTTATAGAAAATAATAATTTTTTATGTCTGGGATGTGGTATTTCATGTAATCTTTTTTACTGTCTTGTAATGAAAAACATCACTTTGGTAAACAAACAACAAAAAATAAAACAATAGTAAATGTCACAAACACATGCTACTTTCCCGTGTATATGTATGTGTGTATGTGTTTATATAAACATATAGAAAACTTCCTTTCAAGACACGTTTTCTGAGTTATGATGAAAATAACAGAGGAAATAAAAGTAAATGTAGATATAGTAAAATCAGCTTTAGGGCTACTTTTCACCTCCCTTTCCTCCATCTCCCCCCAGAAATATTGACCACCTCTTTGAAACACTCTGCCATGGTTTTCTCAACATTAAAATTTTCTGGCTATGTATCATTTTTTCTTTTTCTCCCTCCCTTTCCCTCTCTCTTTCTTTCTCTCTTTCCTCCTTCCTTCCTTCCTTCCTTTCTTTCTCTCTTTATTTTTTCTTCCTTTCTTTCTTTTTCTTTCCTAGCTCTTTCTTTGTCTACTATTACTAAACATATGTAATAACTACCGTGTATCAATAACTAATATTTTTGTTACATGCCTTAAATATTTAATGCAATTTTATCTTCTCAGTAAGTCTGACATTTAGATATCACCCCCAGTTTGTAGATTATGAAAGTGAGGATCAGAGAGAATAAATAATATGCCAGGGTTATGCTGGTAATTAAAAACTGTAATTTGAATCCTATCCTATCCAAGTTCATTGCAAGTATTTGATCCATTACTCTTATTAAATGTGCCTTCTTATTCCTTATTGAATGTGCATATATCTGAGCGATGAGACTTGACCTGTGTGTTTCTCTCATTGTACTGTTTTTCTCACATAACTCATTTATTCTCATGGCTTCACCAACTGTTATAGACTCTTAAATCTTGGAATCTTAAATCTCTATGCCCAGTCTTGAGCTGTCTCTAGACTTAAAGACTAATGTCTCAAACTCTAGATAATAGATACCTAACACTTAATATGCGGTAGTCATTGTTTTCAAATGTGACCTTAAGCTGATTGATGCATTTAATTCTCACAACACTACCAACAAGCTACGTACTTGCACATTTTGCTAATGAAGAATTGAGATTTAGATAAGTTAAGTAGATTGCCCCCAAACACAAAGTTTGATACTTCTTCTTGGATGGGCCTACTTTCACCACTAACAATAACTAAAGGTGCTTTTACCTCAGGACTTTCTGAAAAAGACACAAATATCTGTTGGAAATGATTGCCTGATTCCATAATTTGAGACAACATTTATTTGCATTACCTACCCACTTATATCCAGTCATGTCTAAATAGTAGACATTGCACTGTGACATCAGTTTGACATTGCAAATTGATACATTCCAGAACTAGGAGGTAGTTAGTGAGGCTCTGAAAACCCTCTGTGAGATTCTCCTCTCAAACCTCCGTTATGTCATCAGTGGAGCTCTTAGAACACACAGTCTAATGTGTACTGGGATGTTTAATTCTCAATTTGGAGACCATATAAATAACCACAGATACCTCTGAGTCTACCAGCCAAGTGCTAGATACTGTGCTGGGTACTGGGGAAGCAACAAATATTAAAAGAAAAGTTTCCTGATCTCACGGAGCTTCAATTTATGACCTTTCAGGTAAAGGCAATTGCATCTGCATTCACCCCAATTCCTCCCACCCTCAGGACCAAAATCAGACGGGCAAATGTGTGTGTTACTTTTATGTGCCCTCTCAGACCTGTGGTATGGCATGGAGACCTGGACCATGGCCCTTGAAGCAGGCATGATTCACTTCACAGAAGTTGTTCATTTACTGGTAGTTAAGTAAATTGCATAGTTCATGAAATTCCCTATTTTAGCTAGTTTTTCTCAGTCATTTTTCCTAAGGATATATATAGCCCATAAAATAAAGAATTTACCTCAATATTTCCTCAAATTCTAATATTTGCCAGTGACTATGGAAAACTTTGTATCCTGTTCTTATTATCACCTGTTGTTTTGCAAATTATTAGTAAGTAGTTTGAGAAAAGTGAGGAGCCATTTATTTGGGCAACTACAATGTTACTTAGAATAATATTTGAAGTGGCAACCATCTTTTCCAATAGCATAACCAGATTAGTAACTCAGGCCAGGGACTATTTCCCTTATGTTCATATTTCACAAACATATTATACTCCTCAATAAGGATTAGTATTCCTCTTTAATATCTTAGAAGTGGCCCAATGTCAGAGAAAAATGAGAAGGACTGGATTTTGATGGTTTATGTTTGCATGTGTATTTGTTGTTCATTTTGTTTCTGAAAGAGCGGACAGTGTTCTTTATTATTAATTGATGAATATTTTGGTCCAACATAAATCATTGATTCACCCATTATAAAGTAGTTGTGTTCACTAGATAATGCTCTTAAATCAAATGAATATTGAATAGTAGTACAGAGTAGAAACTTGTTGTTAAAAGGCCTTCTATTTGGGTGCAGTGGTCAAAGTCTTATTATAAACTGCTTTCTAAATCAGACTGAGAAAAGGTAGGACAAAAATAACATGAAAAATGCCAACAAAGCTATTTATTTACAGTTATTTATAGGAATCCCCTATTCCCCAAATAAAGGTTTTTTTTTCTTCCTTCTTTCTTTCTTCCCTTTCTTTCAATAGTATTTCTTTTAATAGTGATTCAAAGTAGTATATTTGAGTTAAAACACACATAATAGTTTTAGTGATCATTTGCATTGCAAAACTCCTACTTAAAAAAATGTCTGTTGGAATTTTGCTACAACTTAATGCTGGGGTCAATTCCATGGGACTTTTTAATAGGTGAAAGGCTATGGGTAAATAAACCATTGTTCCCCCAACCCCCTTCTTCAAAACATGATGGAAATACAGGTATTGTGAAAGGGAAAACAAAGAAGTTTAAAATTATAGCCCTTGTGTAGAACAAAGATAAGCTTTGTTGCACTGGTTTAAAAATATAGGATATTTGCTAAAGAAGATATAAAAATGGCAAAACATTGTAGAAATATTTTCTAACCACATAACTTGTAAGTATGAAGTAAGCTGATACATGATTTTTTGGGTCTGTTCCTCAGATAAAAGGATGTATTTATTTTATGGTTATCAAATAAAATGGAAATTGCCCAATAAGTCCTTTAAAATGAATATCAGGAAATCAGCATTTTCATAAGTATCATTATCAAACACATAATTTAAAAAATGATAATAGAATAAGTATTCTATTATGTCAATCTATAACATACATGAAGTTAGAAGGGAGGACCTATTTCTTCCTCGACAGGAGATAGTTTAAGGCTCATAAAATATATGTTGCAGTAAGTTTTTGCAGCATGTACTTTCTACATGTATGGTGGTGACACCCATAAAAACGAATCCAGACTTTATGTTCTCCATGTAGAATTCCACTTCAAGAAGAGATAAATAAAATATTACAGTATAGAAGTTGCTTCAGGTCAAATCCCTGATTTCCTTAGATCTACTCTTTTTTTACTCTAATTATCTGAATATTTGTTAATGGCTTTGTATGGGTATGTTTTCTATTGTGTATCATGTGGCTCTTCAGGGCTTCCAGGATCAAAGCATTGCCCATGACAAAATCTGACTACCAACAGTGTATATATTTTAGATTATATACATATCAATGTGTACATATGTGTGTACAAATATGTATATAGAAACAAATATATATACATGGATATATGTGTATATACATTCATGTGCTTTAACATATCAATCTTCAAAAAATATTAAAATAATTTCTACAATGTTCCCCTGAAAATAAATGTATTTGAAGCACTAAGAAAAAGTAAAACAGTTCATCGGCTATCATCAGTCTTTGTGTGTTTCTGTGACCTTCTTCCAGAAACAACAGCCAGTTTTTCAAAGGTTTTTGAGAAGGAGTTAGAAGGTAAAATGTGCAACTGCAAGAGGTGAGCACATCTTCAGATCTTAGTTTTCTACATTCTCAGAGAAAAAAAGACAAGCGTTTTCTTGTTTAGTTATGCCCGTGGGTGGGGGAAGCATTTAACCCAAGTAGGCTCTGGTAAACCAAGTTACTAAATTTCAAGTGAAGGGGACTCTCTAGGATTAATATGTGGTTCACATAAAGACATTTTTCTTCTTCCAAGTTTGCCTTCTAATTAAAGAAATACAATTTGCTTCTTTTTTGTTTTCTTTTCTAATTTTCTTTTGTTTTTATTCCTTAGAAGTTGTTGATTGCACTTTGGAAATTGGAGGAGGATAAAACTAGTTTTAGCTAGTTAAACATGGAAAATGTCTTGTACGTAGTTTCTAATGGACAGGCATTGTTGTTTATAAGTCCACAAGATCAAGGTTTCTTGGTTTCTTTCTTTTACCATATTGATATCACAAGAGTTTTTCATTTCTTTCTTTTAGGGAAAACAGCTTTCCCTTTGGTCATATTTTCTAAATTTCTCATGCGAAGTAAGTCTAAAGAAAAATAAAAATTGAATTAAAAAGCTTTTTCTTATTTTTGATAAAATTTAAGAGCCATTTGTTTTATATTTTTGAATAAGACTTTGCTTTAGGGTTAAATTAGTTTTGAAAGGGCATAACTAATCATAAAGGCAACATTAAATTTGGAATTTTATTTGCACTCTTTTGACCTTTATTTTATATTAGTCTGTCCTGTATTTTTTCACTTTGTGCCTCAGCCATTTTACTAGCTGTATAACTGCATGAAAGTTAATAAACACTTTTAAGCTTCAGTCTCCGGTTTCCTCAACTGTTAAATAGAGATGATATTATGATATAATGCTTGTAAGAATATAAAGCATGTTAAATTCCATATGTATATGTGCAAATGCCTTATATATATGTATATATACAGTATGTGTATACATATATAGTGAATATTTGTGTATATGCACATACATAAACATACACTCACACGCATATATATGTCATTTATTGGTTTCATTTATTTTTCTTAATTTCATTTGTTTTTCTGGTAATCTTATCTCCTCCAGTCGTTTCCTTATATTGCTATTTAATAAGGTGTTTGGAAAAAACTCATTCATTTAAGGAATCAATAAAACACTTTGAATATATCACATTCAATGTCTACTTTCCCTTTATTGGGGGAAAACGTTTGGCTTTTGGTCCTGAGTTGGAGATTTCAGTTTTAAAAGATTTTCTGAGGAATTTGAAATTATAGAGAATGATGGCCTACTGAAAAAGAAAACAAAGACTATGTAAACTTAAAAGAAAATTTCTTCAAGTTGGTGTAATCTTTTTCTTTCTCTATCTCAACAAGTTAAAAGGACAACATGGAAAAAAATAGGAGATGAAGATCAAAGATTTGTTTGAAATAAGAAAATTGTGAAATAGTAAAGAGTCCTTTCCGATCATCACTTAAAATTGAATTACATTCTAATTTAAGTCCAGAAATCTTAGAAAGTAGCCTACAGAAATCCACCCTCAGGCTGAAGCCAGACATTCTTTGCTGATTTAGGCCCTTAATTAGGCATAAACTAATCATGCTGTGAACTCTAGAGAAGAAATGACATAATTGTTAGTGTTAATTTCTTAATTGTTAGAAAGTGATACTTCAGTGTGTGCTTCATCCAACAAGAATGATCTGCAATGTGGCATCTCTTCTCTCCACATGTCAACAATTTACACTTCGAACATATCAAAGAAAGAACACTTAACAATGTACTTCATTCTCTTTACTGTATCTTCAAAACAAATTTGAGGGCTTCCCTGGTGGCGCAGTAGTTGAGAGTCCGCCTGCCGATGCAGGGGACACGGGCTCGTGCCCCGGTCCGGGAAGATCCCACATGCCGCGGAGCAGCTGGGCCCGTGAGCCAGGGCTGCTGGGCCTGTGCGTCCGGAGCCTGTGCTCCGCAACAGGAGAGGAAAACAAATTTGATGTCCTAAAATATAAACCCCCCTTTCACTCACAGAATAATTGATGTGGTTTTTCAGTATTGAGAATGAGAAATCTAGTCAAAACGCAGAAAACTATTTTTCATAGGAAATCACTGGTGCTAAATTATCCAATGGTAAGTCCAAATGGCATCAGAGGACAAAAATATCTATTGGATGCATCAACTTTCCTAACTTTCCTCCACTTAAACTCTCTTGAAGAGAGAAGCTGGGATAATAATTAATATCATTATTAACTCATATTCATTCTATGCTGTGACTTTAAAATAGAGGTCAAGAAATCAAACACATAATGGAAATCTGTATTTCCTCCTTTTGAAAGAGAGCAGGATTGCAGGAAGGCTATAGCCATTATAAGAAGTGCTTTACTTGCATGTTCTTGAATAAGTAATGAAAAATATGGAATTAAAAATTCTAGAAAATGGCAATTAGAAAAATGAAAGTGATATGGGAATAAAAACAAGATTGTTGTTGTTTTTGTTGGTTAATAAACAATGAGATCTTTCTAATAGGAACCAAGTAAGAGTTATTCTTGTGCCTCTGGCCCATTTAGATGGCATAAACACAGAGGTGGAACCAAATATGCTTACTGGAGAAAAGCTCTGTTTTATATTGTCCATAGAAACCATCATGCAGGCTCAATATATGGTAATACATTTCCTTCTTCCTTCTCGACTGTTGACCCATTTGTTCCACTGAAAGGACCTCAAAGGAATGAAAAAAAACAGCCTAGCAGGAAGTAGGTTTGTGTATTACACTGAAATTAAAAGGAAAAAACAGACTTTTAGGCAATGTTGTTAGTGAATTTCAGTACATTGTGGTTTGCAAATGTAGAATTGTTGCTATTTTGTGTTCAAACTTCATTTCAGTGAGTTTTTTCTTTCACTAATAGGACAACAGTGTGCATCCATTAGGTGATAGCCTAATATTAGAGAACACATCGAGAATTCTGAAAGGTAAAATTTCCAAGTCCTGGGAGAAGTCGTTGCAACCCAGCTCAAAGCAGTCAAGAGAGTCTGAGCACAGCCTGTGCGCCAGGACCCAGATGCAGGTCCCCAGGGGCTCCCAGGCTAGAGAGAGGACTCTTCTCCAGAGCAAACAATAATGATGAGAGCTGCACAAGACCAGTGTGGACAGTGCCCGGGGAGCAGAGGCAAAAGGGAGAGACACTTGCCTTTCCATGTCTATCAACAGCACAGCTCCCAATGTCCTTACAATGTGCTGTTTCCCTTTCCCAACTTCCTAACAAACAGGTAACCTTGCATATGAACATATTTTCATTTCAACACCTATATTTCTTATCTTTCCTAATAATTTACCACTGATTCACGATCTTTTCTGTTAGAAAGTCTATCCTGTTCTTTACAGAAGTGCAGTTAAAATATGTTTTATTTTAACAGTTTAACATTTAAACGTTGGCACGTTTCCTATGAATTCCCTCCAAATTGATCCTGATGCATGTTTTCCAAGAAATAATATCCTCTCCTTCATACTTATTTTCTTAAAGGCTCGCTATTCTTTGAATATACTATTGATAATATCTGAGATGATGAGCCTTTTTAAAGGGCTGAGTTAGAGTCATACCTAGGTAGCTCTTATACATTCATGGGAACATAACCTGTCTATAATTTCCAGATATTCTTAAAAGTATTTATAAACATTAATAACATGTGTAATGTCAAGTGAAATGAAATATTCCAGATCACAGCCATAGTAACAGATCAATAAATTGTGGCTATCCACCCAGGCATTCTTCTGAGAAAATTAATAGACCAGGGGAAATAATGGAGTTAAAGTATATAAACATCATGAAAGTCTGGGTATAACAAACAAAGTGTGTGTTTCTGGGAGATTAGCTAACGCAAAACTTAGATATAATTAGGTAAAATGCACTTATGGTTTTAAATGGCGTGGTTGTGTCACACATTAGTACACCATAGAACTAGAAATCTCATTGTCAGTAACATTTACAATATATTCAGACACTTAACATGTCACTACAAGAATTCTTTCCTCTAAATAGACTAATGTGATCTGTGTATATATCTATCCATATATATATATTCTGTATTATAGTTTATAACAAGTTCACTTAGGTTTTATAAATGATATACTTAATAATGATTTGCAAATGTACATTAATTGCATACTTATGCAAAATTCTTTTTTTTTAATTGAATTAGAATAACTCCTGTAGTTACTCAACTAGACAGAAAACAACCAGAAAATAGTATTAATTTTTACAGCAAGGGGATTTTCTGATTTTATTAAAGGTTGAAAACCAAGGCCAGGCAGACAAATGCATCTGTCTAAAAGTTTCAATAGCTTACGTAATCACTACTTATCTGAAATATTGTCTAGGATTCATTACGTATTTTCAAAAGGTTATTTATTTATTTATTTTGAATGATTGAATTTTATTTTATTTTTTTTTTTATGCAGCAGGTTCTTCTTAGTCATCCATTTTATATACATCAGGGTATACATGTCAATCCCAATCTCCCAATTCATCCCACCACCGCCACCACCACCCGCCACTTTCCCCGCTTGGTGTCCACACGTTTGTTCTCCACATCTGTGTCTCAACTTCTGCCCTGCACACCGGTTCATCTGTACCATTTTTCTAGGTACACATTACCACATTTCCACTTACTGAAGTCACTGTCAACACTACATATTTACTCTACTAACCAACTAATTCAACTAAAATGAGACCTGGTAAAACTCATCTTTGCATACCTGCAGAATCTGATTTTTGAAACTATATGCAAACCTTACTTACATTGTTTCACAAATCACTGCACTGCTCAATTGCATTATTAACCTTTATAATTGATTTTAAATCTAGTGTATCTTACATCTGAACTCTATATATTCATTAACTTTTGACTGACTGCAAAATTAGTTGAACAAAACTCAACTGTTATTTTACCATAAGGACCCCAGAGTTTCACTGGTTCGTGTAGCAAATTGTATCTACAGGCTTTCAAGAGAAGCCATTTCAACTCAACTTGATCAAGCTTAACAAATATTTCTGGAACATTCCAGAGCCTTCAAGATGCTAGGTGAATAAAGATGCGTATGTTTTAATTCCTGTCTGTAAACATGTTTTAAACAATAATGCTAAAAGGAAAGTAAGATGCTGCAGGACTGCTATTTAAAAGCTGCAGCAATTGTCTGCCTCTGGAAGACAATTGGGATTTACCTTTGGGACAGAGTACCTTCAAGAGTGACAAAATTGTGGAGCCCTTTTACTCATGTAGCTGTAGAGAAAATACCTTCTCATTTTTCCTGAAGGTCTTCCCAAATGCAGATATTGAAAAATCAGTTATATTGGGTGCTTCTGACGATTTAGAATGATTTTCCTTTCTTATATTTGGAATTAGATTTCCCAATGTCTAAAGATTATTATTCTTAGAATATACTTAAAATTTTTTGTCCTCAGTTGTCACAGAGATTGGAAGCTAGAACCAGAAATGCTAGTGAGGATTAAACTTCTTTTTAATCTCATCCTTTAGAAAAGCCCATTAAAAGACAGTTGTTTTGGGTTACCCTCGAAGCAGACTCTGAGGTAAGATTTTGAATCCAAGTAATTGATTTAGAAGTGATACCAGTGTGACAAAACATCAGTAGGAGAGTAGACATGAGGCATGGGAGAGAGAGAAAAAACAGAGTTTGCATGAGGAAGCCAGTGACCACGGAGGGCAAGTGGAGCTCAACCCTATTGGCAAGATCTGAGAGACAGTATAGATGATACCTGAGAGTTATCCAAGGAGGTAGAAGTTCAGGTTTTTATCACTAACATCTTGTCCATTATTAGTCTAGGGCACATTTGTGAATATCAATCCTTTGGCACTTTCAGATAGCCCCATGGCCAAGAAAAAACCTTCAAGAATCATGGTACTCACAGTGAGCAGCCTTTAGTATATAGATGTGTATTAAAGAAAAATAAAGACTAGAGAAACCAAAAATTGAACACTGAGTAGAAAAAAAAAAGTTTTACTGCTAAGCAGAGAACCTCATCTAACATGGAGTTCAGGAAGGCTCCTGAAGAGGAAGAATGGGGTAGATGTGGAGTGGGTCTTTTAAACCCCAAAGACCCCAAACTCTCTCTGTCCCGTGTTAGGAAAGCCAAGTCTCCGGATGTGGCTGAGGGGCTAACTGTACTGGAGTTTGTTTGTTATTTAAGCTCTGAGTTAGCTGCAGATGGTCAGCCGTGAATGTGCAGTGCTCAATCTGAGTTGGTGGTGTTTAGGTGCTTCTGCTTTGTACCTGAGGTCTCCACTGTGTGTGACCCTGCTTTCTGTGTGACCTCCGAGAGATGGGATTGCGCTGCCTGTCAGGTCTGCCCCAGTATCAGCAGAATAAGTAAGGGTTAATCAGGTGAGTGCTAGCGAGAAAAGAACACCATTTTTGAGAAGTGTTGTATTAATCTTAGCATCTGGGGAATAGGCCACATCCTTCCCACAACTGGCCCTGAAAAAAAAAATGACGTCCCCGCAACTAATCATCATGGGACTTGGGAGTCCCAAGGAGGAAACTAGGTGAGATTTCCTTAGTCTTAATTATGTGGTTTCTAGCAATTAAATGCTGTAGTGTTAATGTAAGGTCTGTCCATATTGTAGAAATCTGGGATACAACAAAGGTAATAATTTGTAAATGGAGATAGGTTTAACAAGGTTTGGCCTAAAAGCGTGTGATTGTTTTTTTGTTTTGTTTTGTTTGTTTGTTTTGGTCTAGAAATGTAGCCAAGAGAGATTAAGATTATTGTAAAGATGATGATGAGAAGAAAGAAGATAGCACCAATGAATGTTTAATATATATATACAATTATAAGAATGTAAGAGAAAGACACATATTGTATATTTACAATAACCCTAATTATATAGATTAGGAAATAGGCATTTCCTAAAGACCTAGAGATAAAAATTTAATCCAAGACTCTCAAATGCCAAATCTGCAACTTATTACAATATACCACATAATCTGACACCCCAGAAACACCGAGAAACACAACAGTGGCACTTATAATGTGCCATCAGTTTAATTAATTTTGCCCTGTTAATATTAGTAGATTCTGAATCAGAAGAACCTATGGGGCCAATGAGACACTGAGCCTGTTAGCATACAATCCCCATGTGTCAGACCCCCATGTGTCCTGGTTGAAAAGTGCAGTTTGTGTAGAATACTTCCACTCAGAGAGAGGGGGCCTCAGAAGACCCTGTTTAATTGAATATTTAGTCAGTTAAATATCATCCTGATCCATGTAGTTGAAACATTCAATGGCAAGAATGAAAGTCACTTCTCATTTCTAAAACCAAAAAGTATATTTACAATATGAGAGGTAATTTTCTTTTGTTATATTTAAACAGATGAGACCCAATGGTCTTATAAGAAAACAATATATTTATTTACACTGCAAAAGGTTATTTGTAGTAAGGTAATTTTATATTAGTTTTCATTTTTCTCTTTTTGGAAAAAAATGTAAATTAAAACAACGAAAAATGAAGCGAACACAACTTTACTTCAAATAAATCTTAAGCAAACTGAAAGGAAAAGGAAAAATAATCTAGTCCAAATAGTTTATGAATATATTTCAATCTTTAGTGGTGTGTTGGTGGGAAAAACTGCAAACAAATCCTGAACACTTTTCAATAGTGTTTTTTTTTTTAAATGGTATGGGCATAGCAACTCTGAAACTATAAAATAAATGTACTATAGGATTCAGCAAATAAGTAAATATGTTGATATTTTGGGGAGTCAGAGTTCTCACTATGGGGGAAGAGGCATTTAAATCAGAAATAGGGGAAGGTAAAAAAGAATCTTATGGGGGGTTGCGTGGAATTGAAGGTATTGGTATGGGCTCATGATTTCTAAAATATGTGCACATGTATGTTTATGTGACATATATACAGGTGCTTAATTTAGTGTATAGTTAATATGTATAATTAGATGTATGAATATATATATATATATATATGCATAGCTCTAGATAGCAGCCAGGTCTAGAAGCAACAACACCTCAGCAGCAATGAGTATACCCACCACCCCACATCTTGCTCTCTAATAACATACATCTCCTGCTAAAAGGAAACAAGACTTCTAGATTGGGGCAAGATTGGTACAAGATGAGGCTGGAACAGCTTGCTATGCCAAGAAAATTAAGATGTGCTCAAAAAAGTCATGGAGCATCTCACAAAGAAAGACTTTGGGCCAGCTTGAAAAATCCCCCCACTGGCCAAATATAGAGCAATTTGTGCCCCCAAATAATTAACGACAGTAATGAATTGTAGATCATTTCTAAAAAGTAAGCATTCATGATTCTAAAGCAAGAGTAAATAGACAGATAAGTAACTGAGAGAGAAGGGAGGGCTTTCCTTACTCTAGAAAGTGAAAGGCCAACTGGCAGATATGGAGAAGTGCTGGAGTTGGATCAGGAAAGGATCAATGTACACTAAATCTAGAGAGAAATTTTGAAGAGGTGCAGGATATTTGCATTGTCGTGAGGTGTCTTTCCAAGGATTGTTCAGTAATTCAAGAGGAAAAACAGTAACTATACGGTGGAGAAATGGGATGACACTTTGACAATTTTGTCAAAATTAGCATCAGCAAAAAAGCCAAAGGTCCCCATGTGCCTCCCATGTAATGCCCTGGGAAGGATACCTTTCACTATTACAGCATTGCAACTGGTAATGCATCTGAGTCTAATCATGAAGAAACCTCAGACAAACCCCAAATGAGGAACATTCTAAGAAAGGGGAGGGGAGAGGATATATTCTTCAAAAATGCCAACGTCATGAAAAACAAAGGAAGGTTGTGGAAATGTTCTAGATCAAAGGAGAAGAAATAGACATGCCAACTAAATGCATACCTGATTCTAAACTAGGTAGAAATTTTACTATAAAGAACATTATTGGGTCCATTGAAAATATTGGAATATGGTTGTAAAATTATATAAAGCTTTGTATTAATGTTATAATTTACTGAAGTAGATATCTGTACTGTGGTTATTGTAAAAGGATATCCTTATTCTTAGAAAAGACATACTGAGAAGTTTAGAATAAATGGTCATTATGTATGCATTTTACTCTTAAATGGTTCAGGAAAAATTATATATAATTATATTAATTTTAATATATAAACATATATAACATAAATACATATAACATTTATCATTAATACTTATTAATATCTCTTTATATATATTTATATGTTTATTATATAAACAGAGAGAGAGGAAGAGCACATGGCAAAGCAAATGCGGCAAACTGTTAACAAGAGGTGAGTCTGGGTACAGGGTACATGGGTATTCTATGTGCTTTTTTTTTTTGCCACCTTCTGTATATTTGCAATTACCTCCAAATAAAACTCTTTTTAAAAAAAAGAATCATGGGTTTTAACTCAGAAAGATATAGGCTGGAATCCTGAGTGATCTTAAGTCAGCTACTTCATTTTCTCTGTCTCAGTGTTCTGTTCCTTGAAACAGAGATAATTAATCACATCACTTCACAATATTATCATGAAACAAAATGAATTGCTGTTTGGAATACAGCAAATAGGTGATCAGCAAAGGCTAGCCCTTCCCTCAGAGCCCAAATTCCTCTCCCAGATAAGTATCATTAAATCTAGTTTCCACAAGATTGATTAAATTTGCTCAGGTCTTTTAAGTAATTTTTACCTAACAATTACATTTGATTTAACCTAATAATGCTTTTAAAATTATACAACGGTAGAGATTTTAAGTCTAAATTATGGTCTTACTCTGATAGAATGGGAAGTCTTTCAAGTTCAGAAATATTTTGTATTCATGTTGGCATTCCTAGCAATATGATTCTTGGCACTTAATAGATGTTTCACTGTGTGTTTATTGACAGGAGTACAATAATCCATGCAGATATAACTAAAGTTTGACATAATTACGGAATTGAAAAGATGATAATATTTCTGCATTGTAAGATATGCATCTGAATACCTTCAGGATTAAAGAGCCGTGTGGCTAGTCTGAGGTTGCCTGAACTGACTGAAGTGCCTCCTTTAGTTTCTGCTCTAACCATTCAGATCTAGACCACATACCAAGCCATTTTTCTTTCTCCTGCAACCCATACTGGTTGTTTCAAAGAGATTCAATGCCAAGCATTTTATGTAGTCTGCAGTCTTATTTCATAGAACAGCTTGGCTCTAACATTTTCTTTTTTTAACATCTTTATTGGAGTATAATTGTTTTACAGTGTGTTAGTTTCTGCTGTATAACAAAGTGAATCAGCTATATGCGTATGTATATCCCCATATCCCCTCCCTCTTGTGTCTCCCTCCCACTCTCATTATTCCACCCATCTAGGTGGTTGCAAAGCACCAAGATGATCTCCCTGTGCCATTTAGCTATTTCCCACAAGCTATCTATTTTACATTTAGTAGTGTATATATGTCAATGCTACTCACTCACTTCATCCCAGCTTACACTTCCCCCTCCCTGTATCCTCAAGTCCATTCTCTATGTCTGTGTCTTTATTCCTGTCCTGCCCGAAGGTTTATTAGAACTATTTTATTTTTTTGGATTCTGTATACATGTATTAGCATACGGTATTTATATTTCTCTTTCTGACTTACTTCACTCTGTAAAACAGACTCTAGGTCCATCCACCTCAATGCAAATAACTCAATTTCATTTCTTTTTACGGCTGAGTAATATTACATTGTATATATCTGTCACATCTTCTTTATCCACTGGTCTGTCAGTGGACACTTAGGTTGCTTCCACGTCCTGGCTATTGTAAATAGAACTGCAATGAACATTGTGGTACATGTCTTTTTTTGAAATTATGGTTTTCTCAGGGTATATGCCCAGTAGTGGGATTGCTGGGTCGTACGGTACTTCTATTTTAGTTTTTGAGAACTCCATACGGTTCTCAATAGTGGCTGTATCCATTTACATTCCCACCAACAGTGCAAGAGGGTTCCCTTTTCTCCACACCCTCTCCAGCTTTAATTGTTTGTAGATTTTTTGATGATGGCCATTCTGACTGGTATGTGGTGATACCTCATTGTAGTTTTGATTTGCATTTCTCTAATGATTAGTGATGTTGAGAATCTTTTCATGTGTTCGTTGGCAATCTGCATATCTTCTTTGGAGAAATGTCTATGTAGGTCTTCTGCCCATTTTTGGATTGGGTTGTTTGTTTTTTTGATACTGAGCTGCATGAGCTGCTTGTATATTTTGGAGATTAATCCTTTGTCAGTTGCCTTGTTTGCAAATATTTTCTCCCATTCTGAGGGTTGGCTTTTCGTGTTGTTTAAGGTTTCCTTTGCTGTGCAAAAGCTTTTAAGTTTCATTAGGTCCCACTTGTTTATTTTTGTTTTTATTTCCATTTCTCTAGGAGGTGGGCCAAAAAGGATCTTGCTGTGATTTATGTCATAGAGTGTTCTGCCTATGTTTTCCTCTAAGAATTTTATAGTGTCTGGCCTTACATTTAGGTCTTTAATTCATTTTGAGTTTATTTTTGTGTATGGTGTTAGGGAGTATTCTAATTACATTCTTTTACACGTAGCTGTTCAGTTTTCCCAGCACCACTTATTGAAGAGGCTGTCTTTTCTCCATTGTATTCTCTTGCCTCCTTTATCAAAAATAAGGTGATCATATGTGTGTGGGTTTATCTCTGGGCTTTCTATCCTGTTCCATTGATCTATATTTCTGTTTTTGTGCCAGTACCATGCTGTCTTGATTACTGTAGGTTTGTCGTATAGTCTGAAGTCCAGAAGCCTGATTGCTCACGGTCCATTTTTCTTTCTCAAGATTGCTTTGGCTATTTGGGGTCTTCTGTGTTTCCATACAAATTGTGAAATTTCTTGTTCTAGTTCTTTGAAAAATGCCATTGGTAGTTTGATAGGTATTGCACTGAATCTGCAGATTGCTTTGGGTAGTATAGTTATGTTCACAATGTTGATTCTTCCAATCCAAGAACACGGTATATCTCTCCATCTGTTTGTATCATCTTTAATTTCTTTAATTAGTGTCCTATAGTTTTCTGCATACAGGTCTTTTACCTCCCTAGGTAGGCTTATTCCTAGGTATTTTATTCCTTTTGTTGCAATGGTAAATAGGAGTGTTTCCTTAATTTCTCTTTCAGATTTTTCATCATTAGTGAATAGGAATGCAAGAGATTTCTGTGCATTAATTTTGTATCCTGCTACTTTACCCAATTCATTGATTAGCTCTAGTAGTTTTCGGGTAGCATCTTTAGGATTCTCTGTGTATTGTATCATGGCATCTGCAAACAGTGACTGTTTCACTTCTTCTTGTATGATTTGATTCTTTTATTTCTTTTTCTTCTCTGATTGCTGTGACTAAAACTTCCAAAACTATGTTGAATAATACCGGTGAGAGTGGACAACCTTGTCTTGTTCCTGATCTTAGAGGAAATAGTTTCAGTTTTTCACCACTGAGAATGATGTTGGTAGGGGGTTTGTCATATGTGGCCTTTATTATGTTGAGGTAGGTTCCCTCTATGTCTACTTTCTAGAGAGATATTTCTTCCTGGTTCAGTCTCGGAAGGTTTTGCTTTTCTACTAATTTGTCCATTTCTTCCAGGTTGTCCATTTTATTGGCATTTATTTGCTTGTCACATGATCCTTTGTATTTATGCAGTGTCAGTTGTTAATTCTTTTTCATTTCTAATCCTGTTGATTTGAGTCTTCTCCTATTTTTTCTTGATAAGTCTGGCTAATGGTTTATCAATTTTTTTTTATCTTCTCAAAGAACCAGCTATTAGTTTTATGATCTTTCCTATTATTTTCTTCATTTCTTTTTCATTTATTTCTGATCTGATCTTTATGATTTCTTTCCATCTGCTAACTTTGGGGTTTTATTTTGTTTTTCTTTCTCTAATTGCTTTAGGTGTAAGGTTAGGTTGTTTATTTGGGATGTTTCTTGAGGTAGGATTTTATTGCTACAAACTTCCCTCTTAGAACTGCCTTTGCTGCACCCCATAGGTTTTGGGTCATCGTGTTTTCATTGTCATTTGTTTCTAGGTATTTTTTTATTTCCTCTTTGATTTCTTCAGTGATCTCTTGGTTATTTAGTAGCGTATTGCTTAGCCTCCATGTGTTTGTATTTTTTACGTTTTTCGTTTCCTGTAATTGATATGTAGTCTTATAATGTTGTGGTCAGAAAAGGTACTTGATACAATTTCAATTTTCTTAAATTTACCAAGGCTTGATTTGTGACCCAAGATATGGTCCATCTGGAGAGTGTTCCATGAGCACCTGAGAAGAAAGTGTATTATGCTGTTTTTGGATGGAATGTCTTATAAATATCAATTAAGTCCATTTTGTTTAATGTAACATTTAAAGTGTGTTTTTAAAATTTTGGATGATCTGTCCATTGGTGAAAGTGGGGTGTTAAAGTCCCCCACTATTATTGTGTTACTGTCGACTTCCTCCTTTATGGCTGTTAGCAGTTGCCTTATGCATTGAGGTGCTCCTATGTTGGGTGCATAAATATTTACAATTGTTGTATCTTCTTCTTGGATTGATCCCTTGATCATTATGTAGTGTCCTTCTTTGTCTCTTGTAATAGTCTTTATTTTAAAGTCTATTTTGTCTGATATGAAAATTGCTATTCCATCTTTCTTTTGATTTCCATTTGCATGGAATAGCTTTTTCCATCCCCTCACTTTCAGTCTGTATGTGTTCCTAGGTCTCAAGCAGGTCTCTTGTAGACAGCATATGTGTGGGTCTTGTTTTTGTATCCATTCTGCCAGTCTATATCTTTTGGTTGGAGGATTTAATCCATTTACATTTAAGGTAATTATCAGTATGTATGTTCCTATTACCATTTTCTTAATTGTTTTGGGTTTGTTATTGTAGGTCTTTTCTTTCTCTTTTGTTTCCCGCCTAGAGAAGTTCCTTTAGCATTTGTTGTTAAGTTGGTTGGGTGGTGCTGAATTCTCTTAACTTTTGCTTGCCTGTAAAGGTTTTAAGTTCTCCATCAAATCTGAAAGAGATCCTTGCTGGGTAGAGTAATCTTGGTTGTAGTTTTTCCCCTTTCATCCCTTTAAATATGTCCTGCCACTCCCTTCTGGCTTGCAGAGTTTCTGCTGAAAAGTTAGTTGTTGACATTATGGGGACTCCCTTTTATGTTATTTGTTGCTTTTCCCTTGCTGCTTTTAATATTTTTCTTTGTATTTAATTTTTGATAGTTTGATAATATGTATCTTGGTGCGTTCCTCTGGGTTTATACTGTATGGTGCTCTCTGTGCTTCCTGGACTTGACTATTTCCTTTCCCATGTTTCCCAACTTCCCAGGGAAGTTTTCGACTATAATCTCTTCAAATGTTTTCTCTGATTCTTTTTTTTCTCTTTGTCTTCTGGGACCCTTATAATTCAAATGTTAGTGATTTTAATGTTGTCCCAGAGGTCTCTGAGACTGTCCTCAATTCTTTTTATTCGTTTTTCTTTAGTTTGCTCCCTGGCAGTTATTTCCACCATTTTATCTTCCAGGTCACTTATCCGTTCTTCTTCCTCAGTTACTCTGTTATTGATTCATTTTAGAGTATTTTTAATGTCAGTAATTGTGTTGTTCATCATTGTTTGTTTGCTCTTTAGTTCTTCTAGATCCTTGTTAAATGATTCTTGTATTTTCTCCATTCTGTTTCCAAGATTTTGGATCATCTTTACTATCATTACTCTGAATTCTTTTTCAGGTAGGTTCCCTATTTCATCTTCATTTATTTGGTCTTGTAGTTTTTTACCTTGCTCCTTTGTCTGTAACATATTTTTTTGTTGTTTCTTTTTTTTTTTGATGGGTGGTTCTGTATTCCTGTGTGTTACTGGTTGTTTGTCCTGAGACGTCCAGTACTGGAGTTTGCAGGCAGTAGGATAGAGCTGGGTCTTGGTGCTGAGATGAGGACCTCTGGGAGGCCTCACTCTGATTCATTCCTGGGGTCTGAGTTTCTCTGTTAGTCAAGTGGTTTGGACTCAGAGCTCCCACCACAGGAGCTCAGGCTCTGGCCTGGGAACCAAGATCCTGCAAGCTTTGTGGCATGGCATAAAGAATAAAATAAAATTAGAAAAATAAAAAATTAGGAAAAATTAAAATATAAAAGAATCAACAACAGTGAATTAACAAGGTAAAACAGCACCCCAATCTAAAAGAGGAAAAAAAGAAAAAAGCCTTGGCTATGGGGGCAGAGTTTAGGCAGGGGTGGAACTTAGGCAAGGGCAGGGTTTAGGGTGGGGAGGGACCTAGGCGGTTGCAGTGTGACATTCAAGCCTGGGGCGGCATCTCTGCTTGGGACTCCCGCAGAAAGGGAGAGGCAGCACGTGGAAAGGAGGGCCTCTGGAGTGTGGAGTTCCAGAGTTTAGAGGTAGGAACCTGGTGAGGGTGTGTGGGTGGGGTTTAGGCCCAGCCTGGTTAGAGGGGTCTCAGAGGGGGTCTCAGAGTGTAGAGGTGGGGCCCTAGGTGGGGGTGTAGGGGTGGAGCTTGGGTTCTGCGCATCAGGAGGGAGGCTCCGAGGGCAGAGGATTAGGCCTGGGAGCCCAACAGGCTCTCCGGTGCCTAAGTGGACAGGGAAAGCACTGGCCCCGTTCCCTTCTCTTCCTTCACACCCCTCCCCCCACCGTCTCCCCCAGGGTCTCCCCCGTCACCGCCAGACCCCTAACCGTGGGTGGGTCCCGCTGGGTGTAGGAACCCCTCCCCTCCCCTACCCTCAGGGGTGCTGGTCCTGTAGGTCCGGCCTTTATTTTTGCTCCCCCTTCCTTCCCTCCCACTTCCTCAGGACCTGCGTGGCTGGAGCGGGACTTGGTGGGCAGAGGATCAGGCCGGAGATCTCAGCAGGTTCCCGGGGGCCCAAGTGAGCAGGGAAAACCTGGCCATGCTCCCTTTTGATCCTCTGCCCTTCCAAAGGTTCCCCAATTTCCCCTTTCAGGCATGGGATCCCTTCCCCTCCCCCAGCCACCCCTCAGGGGCGCCATTCCTGTCCCACCTCCACTTCTCCTCCCCCTTCACTCCCCTCACATCCCACAACCTACCTGGTCCCTGGGGGTTCCTCCCATCCCCTTAGGTGTCCGTGGTCCCCCACCAGTGCCTGGTAGGTGCCCTAGTTGTGCAGAGACTCGAATTCCACATCCTCCTAGTCCGCCATCTTGACTCCACCCACTATAATAGCCATTTGATGTCCAAAATGGTTTTTTTCAAGATCAATAATAACTGACATTTATTGAACGTAATCCCCTTAGGTGTCCGTGGTCCCCCCCCAGTGCCTGGTAGGTGCCCTAGTGATGAGATGCGAATTCCACTTCCTCCTAGTATGCCACCTTGACTCCATCCTCGATTCTAACATTTTCTTAAAATTTCTGTAGATATATTTTTTTTCTTGAGGCAAACAATGTTTAAATTGAAATCAGTCTTTGTTTCCCTATTTCTCATTTTGAGTCCAGGAAATGTTTTTAAATGGAACCAATGAAGGTAAATTTTTTTTTTTTTTTTTTTCGGTACAACCACTGCGCCACCAGGGAAGCCCAAGGCAAATATTGATTGAAGTTGCATGTGTGTGGTAGTCCATTTAACACAGTGGTTCTTAACTGGTGTAATTCTGTCCCCAGGGGACATAAGGTAATGTCTGGAGACATTTCTGGCTGCCAGAACTGGGGGTGGTGGTGATGCTGACATCTAATTGGTAGAAGCCAAAGATGCTTCTGAATATCCTATAATGCACAGGACAGCTCCCAACTAGGAAGAGTTATCCAGCCCCAGATGCCCATAGTGTTGGAGTTGAGAAACCCTGATTTAAGTGAAGGGGAAAGATTGCCATTATGAACATTTAGGCAGATTTGATTTTCAGACAGAAATGAAACTATAAATTACTGAATTGGAGTCATACTTGCGTTTTGTAGCAACTTTAATTACATTTCAGCCTTGCATTTTACCATTACAATAGGTCCAGCATAGATGCTTACAGATTATCCATACTATCACGTGACGGTGATGCTTTCCATTTATGAGAGCTTTTCTAAGGCTTGTCCTACTGTTTTCAGAGCCATCTAAAGTTTGAAAATCAAAATCAAGCTACTTTTTTGGAAATTACTTGCATTTCTCATTGATTTCTAATATTTCCCACAGCCTATACAGCATTTGGTGAAAATGTTTTCTATTTTCTTACCTTAGTATAGAGGTTCTCCACTTAAGATCTATGTTGGAATCTCCTGCAGAGCTTTTAAAACTCCTACTGTCTGGGTCCCACCCCAAACATTTTGATTTGATTGATTTGGGGTGAGGCCTGGACATTGATATTTTTAAGAGGTCCCCAGATGATAGTAATATGTAGCCAAATTTTAGAAACATTAGTATATTGTCTTTCACTAAATTTACCCATGACAGTTATGATATTTTAATTATTAAAGTGCCTTATTGCAAAACTATGACTTTTTTCTTTTGAAATCAACAAAATAAAATAATACACTGTGAATAGATTCTGAGAAATAAGTCCTTAACTACCAGGGTCTGTTATTGTTCCAGGAAAAAATTTTTATTAGCCTCTTCCTCCATCATGTTAATGAATGTGGGGATGATCCTATTAGGCTGAGCTCATAAAAGGAACTATAATTTTCTTTGAACCTTTAACTTTTGTCTCAGTACCTAATTACTTTATATAAGTTGTCAATATCATGGAGCATATACACCACCTCAAGTTAATTTATTATTCCTAAGTGTGTTCTAAACTTTATGGCAAGTGTTTATGGATGTCATGTCATCCAATTCTCAGAATATCTCAGCGAGGTGGTCATTATTTTCCTCCTTTACAGATGAGAATTATTGTTTTACTTGCGACACCTCTGTTGCCTCTGACTGGATCCGACTGGATTCTTCATCCCTCTTTTCACCCTTATCTTTCCAGAGGTGTTGGAACTGATATATCCAGGTGTCCTTTACTCAGAAAAGACACATCTGAGATCAGGAGGGCAAGTCACTAAGACCTCTTCTGGAGATGAGCCCTGAGCTTCCACACAGTTCTTCAGGCCAAGAACTTCTATAAGACCTCTCCTCTAAGCCTCTGTGTTTTCCCTTTTGGTACTGCTTCTTTCTGAATCATTCAGTTTTCATTGTTCTACCAAACTACCAATTTAGTCCATTATGACATTTGCCACTTGCCCTGGCCCATGCATCTGGAGCCCCTTAGACTTTGACATTGACTCATTTCCCAATAAATAAAGCCAGAATTCATTCTCCAGCTGGTCTGGTAGGAACAGTGATTCCACACATGGCCATGAAGGCACTAATGATTCCCTGTGCCTACTCTCCCAACATCTTCACCTGACACATAAATCATCTATGGCAGGTTGTGTATGGCGTTTGCAGCCGTCCTGGAGAAATCCCACCATAGACATGATGTTTACTCTTCAGCCGATTGTGCTGGGACACAGTCAACAGTCAGCTTCATGCATCTTTTTTATCTGGCCTTTAAGTAGGCATTTGAGAAATATGTGAGGGATAGAGCAAAGTTTATTATGTCACATCCACAGAACATTTTCTTCTGACAAATGGAGTGAAAAGATTGAAAAACTGAAGAGCTACAGAGAAAAGTGAGCAAGGTGTCTTAGAGAAATCTCCCTTTTATGTGTAGCCATTTTAACACATAAATATCAATCGTAGCAAAAGGTTTTTGTTTTAGCTCTCTAGGGATTACTGCATAAAATGTGCTTTGGCTTTTCTGCTTAGGTAGGCTAATTAGATGAAGAAATAAGGAAAGACTAAAAACCCACTGACACATACATGTGTGAGCAGGGGGTGGGGGGGGGGCTGATGTGATCAGAGCCACCTGCCTGCTTCTGCCATATTGGTCAATTCATTCTTATGGCCTTTGACTTACAGGTCTGTAGGTAACTTTCATCAACCAAACCCACATTTCAGGGGTTAGATTAAATAAGTTATTGTTTGTCCCCCACCCTCCACATATGTGCTAATTAAAAAAAATTGTCAATCCAGACTACAATGACAAAATAGAATTTTTTATGCTTGGCTACCACTTTATTCTCTCTTATTTGTGTTGTACTTCAATTCTATCTGTTTGAAAATAAGCTTTATTCCCATTTTCACTATTTTTAATGGCTTATAGATTTGTATGCAAGCTATTTGGATAATACCTTACTGTAAAACTGATTTAAATGCAAACAAAAAATAGCAACAGCATTTCCTTTGAATTTCTGCTCTAGAATTTTGTAGTCCAGAAGAGGTTATGACATTTAGAGAATGTGTTATCATTCTGTACTCAAAAAGATAGGAAGAAAGAATATAGGGGAACAAAACAGAATTTCAAGAAGGGCCATACAGCTAGAAGAGGTCTGGGAGGGCAGAATATCTTGGAATCCTTTCAGAAACCTGTTCCAGCTTCTTCCTGAGAGAAGTTACTATCCCTGCACATATGTGAGTACACAGGGCTGCAGAAAAATGGCAGGACAGAGAAGACCTATAATTATACTACAGACACAGGTTTATAAAGGGACTTCTTTAAACTATTCCTTGGGCTTTAATTACTGGCTTATTGCTGAAGGGAGAATAGAGTGACCAGAACTGGAATTTTAATGGAGAAAATGAAACAGCAGTTGGACAATTCTTAGTAGGGGAGAAGTGATGCACTAAAGATGTAAATTCTTTGGATTTAGTCTCCCTCCTCTCAATCCCCAGCTCTAGGAGACCTTAAGGTTTCCTCGGCTGCTGTGGTTTGCGATGAGACATTTAGCTTTCAGATGAGAATGCTAATCTCATTTGTTAAATTCCATTTTAGAGCTCTTTGGGCAGCTAGATTACTAGACAGTAATCATGCATAGCTTACCACCATGTGTCTTTAATAACCCAGGCCTTTGTGTTTATGGGTTTAGCGTGGATTAGAATATATATCAGCTGAATGTTAATGGATTTAATCAATCCTTTCTTAATTCACGAGATTTTTTTTACACTTGTAAATGCACATTTAGGCTTTGACTTTTGCCCACAGACACTTTAGAAAAAAGCAACAGAATAATTTTATTGTATCATTGTCAACATCACTGTCATATTATCTCATTTAATTTATAATAAGCACTGATATCACTCCATTGTTCTGGATGCTGTGTGAGCATCTACAGATGCTTTGTTTTTTCTTTCCCCTAGATCATAAACAGAGGCTTCACTCAAACTTCCAGTCAGACTCCAAATAAATATGAAATATTGGCATAAAACAACAAATCCTCTTTTACTACTGCAGAAGAAAAAAATACAAACACCCTCTGCTGATGGAGTGGCCACACATATACATTCACACATTCATATAGGCATACACATGTCAGAAAACGTATATCACACTCAGAATGACTGAACCAAACATTACATAAGAAACACTGTTTACTTAGTTTTTATTACCTTTTTCAAAGGAGCGCTACAAACTTTGAATGAGACTTATACAGTGCTACAATCTGTGCTAGGTTTCAGGGGTGGAAAGAATAATCAAGCATGGACTCTAGCTTTGTAGACCTTCAAGTCCAATGTATGCTTAGGAAACGAGGAACTTGGTTCACTGCTTGGAAATTGCACACACACTACAGGTTATTGATACTGCTCAATAACAGTACTGTTTTTCCAAACTAGTTACTTCATGAAAGTAAATAGAACAGAACACTTTGTGGATGAGAATGGAAGAGTTTTTTATTTTACTGTATGTAACTTTCATCAACCAAACCCACATTAAGTTTTTCAATCCTTAGAACAATGTCCGAAAATATACAGTGGGTACTCCTAGCTATTTCCTACAAAACAATTGGTGACTAGCATTATTCAGTGATGTAAGAGCACTAGACTAACAGATTCTGTGTGTGTGCATGTGTGTGTGAATGTATACATCCAAGCTACTTTTCGTGTATGGCCAATTGTGTCCATTTCCTATGGTAGTTGTGATAAATTGCCACAAATTCGGTGGATTCAGACAACACAAATGTATTATTTTGTGGATCTAGAAGCCAGAAGGACTAAAACCAAGGTGTCATTGGACTGTGGCCCTTGTGGAGCCCTGGGGGGAATATGTTTCCTTGACTTTTCTAGCTCTTAAGGGAACCCTGTATACCTTGACTCATGACTACTTCCTTACCTTCAAAGCCAACTGAAGTATCTCCTAATTCCTCTCTCTCTCTCTCCTCCCCTCTCTCTCTCCTTCTCTCTCTCTCATTCTTCTTCCATCACTACATCCCCTTCTCTGACCCATCTTTGCTTATATTTCACAGAGATAGTGTGAAGATGTTTAACTTTTAATACTGATAAAGAACAAGAAAACAAGCAAATAAAGTAACCTTAAAATGAACTTACCCATTTCTTAGCAATGAATATGGTCTTTGGTTTCACTATGGCAAACCATTGTGCTGTGACTATAATCTCTTTTGGGCACTTTCTCTGTAAGGAGGCAGAGAAGCATCTCTTTTGCTCACATTTCATAAGGAATGACCTTCACCACAGACTCACTTGGCATTCCTTTGTATAGCAAATTGAGTGGCAGAAATGCTAGGTATTACATCAACAAAGTGTAAAACCAAGAGAGAATTTAAATAAGAGATTGGGAGACTACCAAACCTTTGGGATGGGAAAAAAAAGAAAACTTGGTAAAACCATACACTGCTTTAGACATTCAGTATTTGTGGGTTTTGAGGGATTTGCTGATGGTGTAAAAGTTTTCTTAACATTAAATATATGGAACTTATTTGAATATAAACAAATAGTAATAAGTATTAAATAAGATTAAAAACAAGAGACTTTATGAGAGGAGAAGCCACCCGCTAATTTAAGATACAGGTGAAGAAAAAGAAGGAAACATTTTCAGTTATTTTTTTAAAGACATATGCAAATGAGTGACAGAAACTAGTGGTTCGTGCCAAGTGGAGTGAAATGAGCCAAAGAATTGTCTTGGTATGAAATTTTCTTCACATTTCTTATCCATAAGTGGATTTAGTGACATCAAAGATGACAAGTATGAAGAATGAAAATAAGTAAGACTTTATCTTTTGCTATGTTTGTGACATGCAAAGGAAACTTTAGAACTGCATAAGTCCTTTTAATTTTTTTAAATCTTAAATTTTAATATAAGAAAACTAAAATATTAAAACAAAATAAAACCTTAGAATACTAATCTATCACATATATATTTGGAGTTAGATGTGTCAACTGAAAGACCATTGTACAAATATTTATTTGTGAATAGAAAGCATAGTAGCCAAAGGAAGATTATTTTAACAAACAGATACTAAAGAAATAGATGAATCAACCATCACAGTTGAAGGCTTCAAACCCCTTTATCATAAATGGACAGATCCAGCAGGCAGAAAATCAGTAAGGACATGACTGAGCGCAACCACACGCACTACTTCATCCAACAACAGAAGAATAAGCATTCTTCTCAAACTCACATGGGATATTCCCCAAGATAGAGCACATCCTGGGCCATAAAACACATCTTAATAAATCCAAAAGGATAGAAATCTTAGTGTCTTCTCTCAGACCACAGCGGGGTTAACTTAGAAGTCAATAAGAGAAAGATAACTGGAAAATACCAAAATACATGGAGATTAAAGAACGCATTACTAAATAACATACAGGACCAAGAAGAACTCTCAGAACGAGGTGGGAGAAATGACAGAGTAGGAAGATTCTGGACTCACCTCCTCCCATGGACACACCAAAGTTACAACTACCTATAGAGAAACTCCTATAGAGAAACTATCTCTGAGAATAGCCTAAGGACAAGCAGAAAAGATTTTCTACAACTAAAGATAAAAAGGAGAAACCACAGAGTTGGGGAGGAGGGACACAGATGCAATCTGGCCAGGACCCACACTCCTGGAGCAGCAATCCAGAGGCAGGAAGGATATCACAGCCTCGGAGGTTTTCCCCGAGGAGTGAGGGCTCTGAACCCCACATCAGGCTCCTCAGCCCGGGGGAACTGCATAGGGAAGATGAGGCCCCATTAACATCTGGCTTTGAAAACCAGTGGGACTTATGGCTGGGAGTGCTGGAGGGCTCTCGGTTACCAAGACTTTGCTCTGAGAAGGTGTGCGCAAAAACACACTTGCTCCCAGTCCCAGTAGAGAGATTCGCTGGTTAAATTTAGAGTGTGTGTGGGCTTCCTTGGTGGCGCAGTGGTTGAGAGTCCACCTGCCGACACAGGAGATACGGGTTCGTGCCCCGGTCGGGGAAGATCCCACATGCTGCGGAGCGGCTGGGCCCGTGAGCCATGGCCACTGAGCCTGCGCTCCGCAACGGGAGACGCCACAGCAGCGAGAGGCCCGCGTACCGCAAACAAATAAATAAATAAATAAAAATTTAGAGTGTGTGCCCAAGAGGCAGAGAACTGTTGGAACTTTCTCTAGGTACGGAGGAGCTAGTGTGTGCTAGCTTTCTGTTTGTTTGTGGCTCACCCTCTATGTAGCTAGCCCAGCACTAGCAGGTACCATTTCTGACTCTTCACATCTAACCTATTAGTACTGCTTGCCCCCACCCTGGGTTCACCTGCAGACCCGACACTCCTAAGCAGCTGCCCTCTCTGCCAGACCTGGTGACGGCCCTCAGTCAGCAGCTGAACCCCCTAAATCAGCCCCCAGCCCCACCATACCTGGCACCAGAGCCCTTAGAACCTGGTCCCCTGCCCCACCACTCCCAGTGGATGCACTTGGCTGGCACCAGAGACCCTCCAAAGCAGCCCCTCACTCCACCAGTCCTGGCAGAAATCCTTAGCCAGCACCGCAGCCCCTCTAAAGTGATTCCCTGCCAGACCCAGTGGATTCCTTCGGCCAGACTCGCATTCCCCCAAAGAGAGTTCCACCCCCCCAGGGGCTGGCCTCATACACCAGAGTGCGTGCAACAATTACAACCAAGCCATACGGCCAGCTGTACCAGGGTCAGCTTTACTAGCAATCTCGCAGCAAACACAGCCCAGTCAACACAGGAGGACATACACAGCTCACACAGGGGACACTCTTGGAACACCCGGCTCTGGTGACAAGGGCAGACCACACTACTGGGCCACACAGGACACATTCTACACAAAACCACTCCTTCAAGACCAGGAGACACACATGATACACCTAATACACAAAGCAAACACAGAGAGTTAGGCAAGACGAGGAGACAAAGAAATAGGTTTTAAACAAAAGAATGAGACAAAACTTCAGAAAAAGTACTAAACAAAGCAGAGATGAGCAACCTTCCAGATAAGGTAATGGTCATAAAGATACTCAATGAAGTCAGAAGAATGGAGGAACACAGTGAGAACTTCAACAAAGAGATAGGTAATATAAAAAAAGAGTCCACCAGAGCTAAAGAATACAATAATGTAAGTGACAAATACACTGGAGGGAACCAACAGCAGATTAGATGATGCAGAAGAAAGCATCAGTGAACTGTGGAAATCACCTAATCACCTAATCAGCAAAAAGAAAAAAGAAATAAAAGAAATGAGGATAGTTTAAGGAAACTCTGGGACAACGTCGAGCTTATTCATATTTGCGTTATTGGGTCCCAGCAAGAGAAAAGAGAGACAATGGGACAGAAAACCTATCTGAAGAAATAATGGCTGAAAACTTACCTAACTTGGTGAAGAAAACAGACATCCAAGTCCAGGAAGCACAGAGGGTCCCAAGCAAGGTAAAGCCAAAGAGACCCACACTAAGACACATAGTTAAAGTGTCAAAAGTTAAGGATATAGAGACAATCTTAAATGCAGCAAGAGACAACTAGTTACATATAGGAGAACTCTCATTCATGGCTGGTGGAAATGCAAAATAGTACCACCAGTTTGGAAAATGGTTTCCTACAGAACCAAACATACTCTTACAATATGATCCAGCAATTACATTCCTTGTTATTTACCTAAAGAAGTTGTAAACTTATGTCCACACCAAAAACTTCACACAGATGTCTATAGAAGTTTTATTCTTAATTGACAAAACTTCCAAGCAAACAAGATGATCTTCAGTAAGTGAATGGATAAATAATATGTGGAATATTACTCAGCACTAAAAAGAAATAAGCTATCAAGGCATGAAAAGACCTGAAAGAAATTGACTGCATATTACTAAGTGAAAGAAGTCAATATTTAAAGACTACATATTGTATGATCTCAACCATATAACATTCCAGAAAAGGAAAACAATGGAGACAGTAAAAAAAAAAAGCAGTGGTTGCCAGAGGTTGGTGTTGGTGGGTGGAGGAGGGATGAATAGTAGAGCACAGAGGAGTTTTAGGGCAGTAAAAATACTTTGTATGATACCATAATGATGAATACATGTCATTCTACATTTCTCCAAACCCATTCAATGTATAATATTAAGGGTGAAACATAAACTCTGGTCTTTGGGTGATTATGATATGTCAATGTAGGTTCATCAATTTTAACAAATGCACAACTGTGGTGAGAGATGTTGACAAGAGGGAAGTTATGCATGTGTGGGGCAAGCGGTATGTGGGAAATCTCTGTACCTTCTGCTCAATTTTGCTGTGAACCTAAAACTGCTATAAAAAATAAAGTCTTAGCAAGAGAAAACAGATACTGTATTTTGATACAAAGCACATTATTTTTCCCCTCTGAGATTGTGAATGAGAGTTCAAAGAACTGTATATTCAGGAATTAAATGCAGCCATAATTGCTTCTGGCAGGGGTGTGAAAGAATCATACTGTTTCTCGTGTAGGAGAAATCAACCTCCTGACTTAAGCCTGAGTTTCTAGCTTTGTGTAAGAAATTGGTGAAAAAAACATCTATGGAGTCTTCTACAAGGCTTAGGTAAGTTGAATGCTTAAATGTTCAGACATAAATGTTACATAGCCTGTGGGGAAAATTGCAATGTCATTCATATGAATTCTATTGCTACTGTCTTGATTAGCACTTACCACAAACTGATTGTATTTGATTTCCTACAAAGTGAGAAAGATATGCTAGGGTATTAAAGAAACAATTAGCAGTCTTATCAAAGAGATTGTTTAGATGAGTTGGGGTTTTTTTGTTTGTTTTGTTTTGGTTTTGGTAAGTTGCACTGCATTCATTTTCCAGGAAATAAATTATTCATCTAATTTAATATGACCTTACATTATCTAGGACAGCTAAATATTTTGTGAAATTAATATCAAGCTAGAGATGAGCAAGTTCATTTCCAAATCACTTCCAAGTTAACAGGTGTTATATTTTAATAGAAGAACTGAACATACAATGATTATTTTAGTAATTGAAAGATAATATATATTTTAGACATTTCTTTCTAATATGCAGCTTTTTCAACTATAATTATTAAAATATATTGATTAGTCTAATTATTAACCTCTTTTTAAATATATGTGTATGTATACATACACATTTATGTATTTACATAAGAACATACTGTAGTGTTACTAATGACCTTAAGAGGTAAAAAGGAAGCAAGTTATATTTCTTTCTTTACCTCTGCTGCTGTGCTTGTCTTACTGTCACTGAAACATTTATTTAATAATAATAGTAAAACAACAGGGAATTTCCTAAGTTAAGACTACCACATTTTGGGTCCTGCAACTTTATTTGAAACCACAGAAGAGAATAATTTTAAAATTTTCTTTAGAATATTATTAATCACTTAACATAATTATTATATAAAAAGTGATGGGCAGGGTGAATAAAAGTTATGTCACAAGTAAGTACAGCATCTAGGTAAGGGCATTGATTTCGCCTTGAAAGTGTGGGCACAGAGGTTTGAATCTTGGCTCTGCAATTTCCTAGGTACGCAACATTGTATTATCTGTTGAAACTCTGACTCTACTGTTGCCCTCTGTAAAATCCTAGCAAAATTACATTGTGTATAAGGCTGTTGAGAGGTTTTAATTAGATAATGTCTGTTGAGTACTTATTCTTGTATCTTGTACCTAGTAAGTACTCAAATAATATTCCTGTCCTTACGAGCAGAGAGCATTTTTCTTTTCACATCTGTTGTCTATGGGAGAAATTGCAGTTGTTTGTTAAATAATTTGGTGCTTAAAATTTTTTTTAAAAAACGAAAAGGAACATGATATTTTGACTGTCTTAAATTGTGCAAGTCCATATTCCTTGAGACAGTGATGAATTTCTGATTTCAGAATTCTGTTTTCACTACAGGTTAGAGCTGGAACATTGATATATTAAATTGGATTTTCTTTATTTAATCTTTTCGTCAGCAGCAGCAAAATATGCTTGAATTTCCCTGTTGAGTATTAATGTACACTTGCTTTGCCATTTACTTGCCTAGGAAAGACATTAAAGTACTTTTGCTTAGCAAATGTTATATTGTTGGATTAGAGGCAACCCTACAGATACACTGTAAAGTATAATTTAATAGCAAAATGCAATAATACCTACTCCAGTTCATCACCATGTGGCTGTTTCTATACAAAGCCTCCCAAGATGTGTTGCAAACTGACATATCTTGCTAAAAATCATAAACAACAGACTAGGCACTCGTGACAAGTGACTCCCATCTACTCTCAATGAAGCTGTCCTCATTTTAGAATTTCAAATCCAAACTTCTGCTGGAAGGTACTGTTGCTCTTTGAATTTGAGGATAGTGCCTGGAAATTGGTAATATCTGGTTCAGTAAATTCTCGTAATGTGTCCATATGACAATACTCAACTCAAAAGGGGGGATACACATCTTTTAAAAGTATTCTAGGGTTCTTTATATATATATATATATATATATATACATACATATATACACACACACACATACATACATATATATATACATACATACATATATATGATGTATATATAGGCTTTATCATGTCATGGCATGTCCTCTGGTCAACAAATTTCAAATGCTGTCTTATTGCCACTCAATTTCCATAGAAAATCAGGTAGAAAAAGGTTTGACAAACATATTTTAAATTAACATATACACCTTTCCAAGGACATTAAGAGTTTGGAGGGAAATTGAAAAACTTAATCCCTAAAATGCTCTGGTGGAAAACCTTGGGAGAGCTGAATGGTAAGAATTTGAGAACAGACTAAACTCCTCTCATTGTGTTTAAACTTAAGTGTCTCTATCACCATCAGAGCACAGAGTTTCTATTCCTTTGTTTCTCATCGGGAAACAGTAAATTCTAGCTTTGTGGGAGAGCAGGGCAGAGGGTACAGTAAGAACTTCAGCTATGGAATCAGGACACCTGGCTTAATCTAGCTCTGCCGCTGCAGTGGGGTATGAATTTGAATCTGAGTATAACTCAAGCTCTTTAAACTTCAACATTTTCGTCTGTAAATGGGCACAGTAAGGATCACCTTTCAGGATTGTTCCACACCCCAGATGATATAATGTCCAGAAAGTGCATGCCATACAGTAAACACTTTCAATAATGATTGTTCTCGTGATTACTACATTGTCAGACAGAATGGGGTATAGTAAGATAATAAAATACTGGATAAAACTGTGTGCTTTTGTTCAAATCTGTGTAAGAAAGGGAGGCCAATACTTTGTTATCCACTGAGATATCATGGATATTTTATATATTAATTAAAAAGATAGATATTTTATATATTAATTAAACATTTTAAATTCTTTCAAGTCTGATTTTAAAAGATCCAGCTGTCCATTGTATCATCTCTTTGCAGTAGAACACAACGATTTCCTCCACTGATGGCCTTTATCATTAGCTATGTAAGTAATTCCATTTGTGAATGGATCAGTCAGAAGCTGCATTTTACTCCTAGTCTACAATCTAGTTAACAGAGGATCTCCCTAACACCCATCGCTGAGGGAAGATCAATCCAGCCACAAAGAAAATAATCCCACATCCATATGCATGGATCTCTTCCTCTCTGAAACAGAAGCTTACTTTACCCAAACTGCCCTACAGACTTGCTGGTTCAGAACTTGGTATGAGTTCCTTCCTCCTTGGAAGTAATCCAAAGAATCTTATTATAAAAAAATGCCAGAAGGCCTTAAATATTAATAAAACTTTATCTACAGCATTTTCCTCTGTGCTTGGTTGACTATTTTTTTTTTTGTTTGTTTTTGTTTTTGTTTTTGTTTTTGTTTCTTGCGGTATGCAGGCCTCTCACTGTTGTGGCCTACTCCCGTCGCGGAGCACAGGCTCCGGACGCGCAGGCTCAGCGGCCATGGCTCACGGGCCCAGCCGCTCCGCGGCATGTGGGATCTTCCCGGACCGGGGCACGAACCCGTGTCCCCTGCATCGGCAGGCGGACTCTCAACCGCTGCGCCACCAGGGAAGCCCTTGGTTGACTATTTTATCCAGTCATTTGGGGGTTTTTAATAAGCACTTTTATTACCAAACAGTAATTCCTATATTGGATGTCCATCTCTAAAACGTTTCCCATAAATATCCCATGTTAATTATCCCAACAGCACACTTAGGAGTCATGATGGATAGGATGGAAATACACAAGGCTGTGGTTTGCTTTCACCTCCTGTTTTCCCTAAATGGGTTGGAATCAATTTTACATAGAATAAAATAACCACTTCTTTCAAAGATTTTAACTTTCCCCCACGGATTTAAGATTTATATAGGCAACTTTACATGAACCTTTTCCTTTGTAGAAAATGGGAAGATGAGTCAGAGCAGGGTGAGTGGGGTAGGGGAGGAAGAAAGGTGAGTCATGGTCCAGTGTTAAAAAAGGGAGAAAACAGATGCTTTAATTGTGTCTATTAAGAGGAAAAGAAAGAGATTAATATTCTATTCCCTGGCAATTCTACTGTCCAGGAATCTCTACTAACCAGTTTAACTGAGCAACTACTGTATGACCCCAGACAGGTAAGGACCGGTTTCCTAAAATCTGTCACTTTAGAGGAAGGCCCCGTGGTAGTTCTTCAGCCAGCTCCCTGGTCCCAGAATGAGGGCCACTACCAGATATAAAATTCGAATCACATGCCTTCTTCAGGGTCTGGCCCTAGAAGCTGTAACTGGGGTCTTACCAGTTATGACCACCCCCTTTAAGATTCTTGCAAAAATGTTTCTACAATTCTCTCTAGATTAAAGTAACCCGTGTAAGTTTAATAACTTACATGACTTGCCATTTATATTCTATAACAGTGAATTGAACACCTACTAAAATATACTCTTCTTACCTTGTAAAGCAATAGTATTGATTAGAGCACACACAATTATGAAAGGATACAAAGGTGTAATAATGCTTTACCTATTTTTTTTTTTTTTTTTTTTTTTTTGCAATACGCAGGCCTTTCACTGTTGTGGCCTCTCCCGTTGCGGAGCACAGGCTCCGGACGCGCAGGCTCAGCGGCCATGGCTCACGGGCCCAGCCGCTCCGCGGCATGTGGGATCTTCCCGGACCGGGGCACGAACCCATGTCCCCTGCATCGGCAGGCGGACTCTCAACCACTGCGCCACCAGGGAAGCCCTACCTATAATTTTTGAATCACATTTTTTACATAATTTTATTAAACTTTTTCTCTCAGTTTTTAATAACTAAACCAATGCTCACATAGCATCAAAAATCTAGCTTATTATAATCATTCTTGTTAGCAGTTTTGCCAATATATCATTTTATTGTTGTTTCAGATGGATATATATAATATATATGTTATATTGATATTATATATATAATTTATAATTTGATTTTCAAGCAACTTGCCTCAGAACTTTTTCTATGTGGATCACCTTAGCTTTATACAAGCTGATTTAACTTCACTTTTGCTTTCTCATATAAGTCATTTAGTTTCAGAATCATAACATCTCAGAATGGAAGTGAATTTAGTGGTCACCTAGTCCAATCAACTATTTTGGGGAGAAGAGGGTGGAAGTGAGTGTATAAATCCTAAATAAATGACAAGATGTATCTGCCTATTGGGATTTAACACCTGTATGGAAGTCAAAAACATTATTAAACTACTCGACAACTTATTTTTACCCAGTCAAGTAAGTTAGCCCTAAACTCAGTGGAAATCGGTATGTAATATGATTAACATCAGCACCTGATATATAGCTATTAATGAATATGTGTTGTAAGTTATACAAAAATAGTATGGGTTTCACCCTTATCTTCAAGGAAAGCAAACAAACAAACAAACAAACAAAACTTTTGGATTTCAACATTAGAGAAAGCGTTGGCTTACACTGGGTAAATACTGATGGCAAATAGAGCAGCATTAGAAAGGGAAAATCTCAGTGGGGTAGAATATCATGGAAGAAGAAACACATAAACTGGATCTTTAAGGATTGGAAAATGTTGATAGCTAAAACAGGTGAGAGGAGGTAACTTTTATAGCCAAGTGAGTGGAATAGGTTTTATATATGTTATGTATAGTGTATTATATATAGCACATAGTAAAAGTATAATCTGCATATTAGGGAGTAGTAATGAAAAATAGTATTTATAAGAGAAAAACAGACAATGTAAAGACATTGCACGTTCTTGAGCAGGGAGATGATCCATTAAAAATAATTTTTTAAGAAAGCTTGCTTAAGTGAGAAGTTTAGAGATAAGTGACTTCAGGAAACTGAATTTAAGAAGAGTAAATAGGAGAACATCAACTGATTTGAATATCTGGTGATGAAGAATGGGGTAACGGACAGGAATGTGAAGAAGAATTGGAACATACAACTTAAGAGAAGTAAATGTAAGACCTTGTTTCTATACATATAAGTGATTAAAGAGTAGAGGGGATAAATTGTATGAATTCTGAATTAAAATGAGAGGTTGAATGTTTCTCTTGGGATAAAGGTGGTTTTCAATAGTTGAAAAAAATACTGTTTGTTCATCAGAATTTTAGGACCAAAATGCCCTTTAAAGTCTACTGAATTTGGGGCTTCCCTGGTGGCGCAATGGTTGAGAGTCCGCCTTCCGATGCAGGGGAGGCGGGTTCGTGCCCCGGTCCAGGAGGATCCCACCT
The DNA here is from genome assembly GCF_003031525.2 of Neophocaena asiaeorientalis asiaeorientalis. Taxonomy (NCBI): domain Eukaryota; kingdom Metazoa; phylum Chordata; class Mammalia; order Artiodactyla; family Phocoenidae; genus Neophocaena; species Neophocaena asiaeorientalis. The sequence continues at coordinate 2,625,877 of NW_020175672.1, forward strand.
GCTGCGGAGCAGCTGGGCCTGTGAGCCGTGGCCGCTGAGTCTGCATGTCCAGAGCCTGTGCTCTGCAACAGGAGAGGCCACAACAGTGAGAGGCCTGCGTGCCGAGAAAATAAATAAATAAAAATAAAGTCTACTGAATTTGAGATGATGGTAGATATATCCAGTAGCACTAGAATACAGGTAAGAGATAATGAGAGATATATAAACTTTGGAGTCCCCCAAATAGACGTGATAGTTGAAGTCAAAAGTAAGTAGATAAATTTTTATGTGCTTATTTATCTTTAGATTTCAGTGTTCATCTTCCTTTCTGCTTCCCTGGTGTTATTTTACACAGAGCTGCATTCTGACATTCTCCAACTCCACCACAGGCTAGTCAGAAACGTATCACAGCAGAGTTGACCAGAGTCCAAGGTGCTTTTGGCCTCATTTTGAATCCACCACTACTCTCTTCAACTATGAAAACTGACTCTTAGTGGGAAAAAACTAAGAACCATCATGTGCACCTTATTAAAAATCTTATCTAATATATTCCCTCAACCATGAATATTTGCATGTTAAGCCTTATCTGTATTAGTACATTTAAAAATATTTGTCCTCTGGTCAAATCACTTCAAACAGTTTTGAACAGCCAATAGGAGGTGTGCCTCTGAAATCATGCTTATAAGACAGTCCCTGTTTCACTCTGGGCCCATGATAAATGACTCCTACAGAGCAAACACGTGAGCCGTGGCCGCTGAGTCTGCGTGTCCAGAGCCTGTGCTCTGCAACAGGAGAGGCCACAACAGTGAGAGGCCTGCGTGCCGAGAAAATAAATAAATAAAAATAAAGTCTACTGAATTTGAGATGATGGTAGATATATCCAGTAGCACTAGAATACAGGTAAGAGATAATGAGAGATATATAAACTTTGGAGTCCCCCAAATAGACGTGATAGTTGAAGTCAAAAGTAAGTAGATAAATTTTTATGTGCTTATTTATCTTTAGATTTCAGTGTTCATCTTCCTTTCTGCTTCCCTGGTGTTATTTTACACAGAGCTGCATTCTGACATTCTCCAACTCCACCACAGGCTAGTCAGAAACGTATCACAGCAGAGTTGACCAGAGTCCAAGGTGCTTTTGGCCTCATTTTGAATCCACCACTACTCTCTTCAACTATGAAAACTGACTCTTAGTGGGAAAAAACTAAGAACCATCATGTGCACCTTATTAAAAATCTTATCTAATATATTCCCTCAACCATGAATATTTGCATGTTAAGCCTTATCTGTATTAGTACATTTAAAAATATTTGTCCTCTGGTCAAATCACTTCAAACAGTTTTGAACAGCCAATAGGAGGTGTGCCTCTGAAATCATGCTTATAAGACAGTCCCTGTTTCACTCTGGGCCCATGATAAATGACTCCTACAGAGCAAACTGTGAGGTAGCATGGAAATGAACTACCTTCTGAATTACTGAATATTTAATAAACTGTGCTTAATGCGTTTTATGTAAGTGGCTATGTATTTTGAAACTTTGAAAATACTATCTCAAAAAATTAAAAATTAAGTAATTGACCAGAAAAATCTGTTTTTATGCCAAAATATTTGCTATGATTCTTTCAAACGTTTGGTAACTATTGATAAAGAGTCAGGGACAAAGGACAAACCACTTCTCCAAATTTTGATCCATAGACACAAAACACCAAGCTGACCTCCCTGCGTTATGCAGCTGCTTCCCACTAGCTATCTGTTTTACATTTAGTAATGTATATATGTCCATGCCACTCTCTCACTTCATTGCAGTGTACCCTTCCCCCTCCCCGTGTCCTCAAGTCCACTACCTACATCTGTGTCTTTATTCCTGTCCTGCCCCTAGGTTCTTCAGAACCAATTTATTATTTTTTTTAGATTCCATATATATGTGTTAGCATATATTTGCTTTTCTCTTTCTGACCTACTTCACTCTGTATGACAGTCTCTAGGTCTACGCACCTGACTGCAAGTAACTCAATTTTGTTTCTTTTTATGGCTGAGTAATATTCCATTGTGTATATGTGCCACATCTTCTTTATCCATTCATCTGTCATTGGACACATAGGTTGCTTCCATGTCCTGGCTATTGTGAATAGAGCTGCAATGAACATTGTGGTGCCTGACTCTTTTTGAATTATGGTTTTCTCAGAGTATATGCCCAGTAGTGGGATTGCTAGGTCATATGGTAGTTCTATTTTCATTTTTTTAAGGAACCTCTATACTGTTCTCCATAGTGGCTGTACCAATTTACATTCCCACCAACAGTGTAAGAGGGTTCTCTTTTAACCACATCCTCTCCAGCATTTATTGTTTGTAGATTTTTTGATGATGGCCATTCAGACCGGTGTGAGGTGATGCTTCATTGTTGTTTTGATTTGCATTTCTCTAATGATTAGTGATGTTGAGCACCATTTCATGTGTTTGTTGGCAATCTGTATGTCTTCTTTGGAGAAATGTCTATTTAGGTCTTTTGTCCATTTTTGGATTGGGTTGTTTGTCTGTTTGATATTCAGCTGCATGAGTTGCTTGTATATTTTGGAGATTAATCTGTTTTCAGTTGTTTCGTTTGCAAATAATTCCTCCCATTCTGAGGGTTGTCTTTTTGTCTTGTTCAAGGTTTCCTTTGCTGTGCAAAAGCTTTTAAGTTTCATTAGGTCCCATTTGTTTATTTCTGTTTTTATTTCCATTACTCTAGAAGGTGGGTTAAAAAGGATCTTGTTGTGATTTATGTCATAGAGTGTTCTGCCTATGCTTTCCTCTAAGAGTTTTATAGCATCTGATCTTACATTTAGGGCTTTAATCCATTTTGAGTTTATTTTTGTGTATGGTGTTAGGGAGTGTCCTAATTTCATTCCTTTACATGTATCTGTCCAGTTTTCCCAGCACCACTTATTGAAGAGGCTGTCTTTTGTCCACTGTATATTCTTGCCTCCTTTATCAAAGATAAGGTAATGATATGGGTGTGGGTTTATCTCTAGGCTTTCTATCCTGTTTCAGTGACCTATATTTCTGTTTTTGTGTCAGTACCATACTGTCTTGATTACTGTAGCTTTATAATATAGTCTAAAGTCAGGGAGGCTGATTCCTCCTGTTCCATTTTTCTTTTTCAAGATTTCTTTGGATATTCAGGGTCTTTTGTATTTCCATACAAATTGTGCAATTTTTTTGTTCTAGTCTGTGAAAAATGCCACTGGTAGTTTGATAGGGATTGCATTGAGTCTCTAGATGGCTTTGGGTAGTATAGTCATTTTCACAATGTTGATTCTACTATTTCTTCCTGGTTCAGTCTCGGAAGGTTGTGCTTTTCTAGGAATTTGTCCATTTCTTCCAGGTTGCACATTTTATTGGCATTTAGTTGCTTGAAGTAATCTTTCATGATCCATTGTGTTTCTGCAGTGTCAGTTATTACTTCTCCTTTTTCATTTCTAATTCTGTTGATTTGAATCTTTTCCCTTTTTTTCTTGATGAGTCTGGTTAATGGTATATCTATTTTGTTTATCTTCCAAAGAACCAGCTTTTAGTTTTATTGATCTTTGTTATCATTTCCTTCATTTCGTTTTCATTAATTTCTGATTTGATCTTTATGATTTCTTTCCTTCTGCTAACTTTGGGGGTTTTTTGTTCTTCTTTCTCTAATTGCTTTAGGTGTAAGTTTATGTTGTTTTTTTGAGATGTTTCTTGTTTCTGGAGGTAGGATTTTATTGCTATAAACTTCCCTCTTAGAACTGGTTTTGTTGCGTCCCGTAGGTTTTGGGTCATTGTGCTTTCATTGTCATTTGTTTCTAGGTATTTTTTGATTTCCTCTTTGAGTTCTTCAATGATCTCTTGGTTATTTAGTACTGTATTGTTTAGCCTGCATGTGTTTGTATTTTTTACAGATTTTTTCCTGTAATTGATGTTTAATCTCATAGTGTTGTGGTCAGAAAAGATGCTGGATAGGATTTCAATTTTCCTAAAATAACCAAGGCTTGATTTGTGACCTAAGATGTGATCTATCCTGGAGAATGTTCCATGAGCACTTGAGAACAAAGTGTACTCTGTTGTTTTTGGATGGAATGTCCTATAAATATCAATTAAGTCCATCTTGCCTAATGTATCATTTAAAGCTTTTGTTTCCTTATTTATTTCCATTTTGGATGATCTGTCCATTGGTGAAAGTGGGGTGTTAAAGTCCCCTACTATGATATTATTTCTGTTGATTTCCCCTTTTATGGCTGTTGGCATTTGCCTTATGCATTGAGGTGCTCCTGTGTCGGTTGCATAAATATTTACAATTATATCTTCTTCGATTGATCCCTTGATCATTATGTAGTGTCCTTCTTTGTCCCTTGTAATAGTCTTTATTTTAAAGTCTATATTGTGTGATATGAGAAATGCTATTGCAGCTTTCTTTTGATTTCCATTTGCATGGAATATCTTTTTCCATCCCTTCACTTTCAGTCTGTATGTGTCCCTAGGTCTGAAGGGGGTCTCTTTTATTTTTTTTTAACATCTATCACAAAGCACTGTGCTAATCTCCCTGTGCTATTTTGCTGCTTCCAACTAGCTGTCTATTGTACATTTGGTAGTATATATAAATCCATGCCACTCTCTCACTTCGTCCCAGCTTACCCTTCCCCCTCCCCGTGAAGACAGCACTGGAGAAGTTCCTTTAGCATTTGCTGTAAAGCTAGGTTGGTGGTGCTGAATTCTCTTAACTTTTGCTTTTCTTAAAGGTTTTAATTTCTCTGTCAAATCTGAATGAGATCCTTGCTGGGTAGAGTTATCTTGACTCTCTACGCTTCCTGGACTTGATTGACTTTGCCATATTAGGGAAGTTTTCTACTATAATCTCTTCAAATATTTTCTCAGTCCCTTTTTCTTCCTTTTCTTCTTCTAGGACCCCTATAATTCGAATGTTGGTGCCTTT
>NW_020175672.1:2631253-2634378 GCF_003031525.2 Neophocaena asiaeorientalis asiaeorientalis
GTAAGGTTGGTTCAGTGGGTTGTGTAGGCTTCCTGGTGGAGGGGACTGCTGCCTGTGTTCTGGTGGATGAGGCTGGATCTTGTCTTTCTGGTAGGCAGCACTACGTCCGATCATGTGTTTTGGGGTGTCTCTGACCTTATTATGATTTTAGACAACCTCTCTGCTAATGGGTGGGGTTGTGTTCCTGTCTTGCTAGTTGTGTGTCATAGGGTGTCCAGCACTGTAGAGAGTTAAATTGCTTTACAATGGTATGTTAGTTTCTGCTTTATAACAGAGTGAATCAGCTATACATATACATATATCCCCATATCTCCTCTCTCTTGCGTCTCCCTCCCACCCCATCCCTATCCCACCCTAGGTGGTCACAAAGCACTGTGCTAATCTCCCTGTGCTATTTTGCTGCTTCCAACTAGCTGTCTATTGTACATTTGGTAGTATATATAAATCCATGCCACTCTCTCACTTCGTCCCAGCTTACCCTTCCCCCTCCCCGTGAAGTGGGTCTCTTTTAGACAGCATATATACGGGTCTTGTTTTTGTATCCATTCAGCCAACCTATGTCTTTTGGTTGGAGCATTTAAACCATTTACATTTAAGGTAATTATAGATATGTATGTTCCTATTACTGTTTTCCTAATTCTTTTGGGTTTGTTTTTGTAGGTCTTTTCTTTCTCTTGTGTTTCCCGCCTAGAGAAGTTCCTTTAGCATTTGCTGTAAAGCTAGGTTGGTGGTGCTGAATTCTCTTAACTTTTGCTTTTCTTAAAGGTTTTAATTTCTCTGTCAAATCTGAATGAGATCCTTGCTGGGTAGAGTTATCTTGGTTGGAGCTTTTTCCCTTTCATCCCTTTAAATATGTCCTGCCACACCCTTCTGGCTTGCAGAGTTTCTGTGAAAGACCAGCTGTTAACCTTATGTGGATTCCCTGTATGTTATTTGTTGCTTTTCCCTTGTTGCTTTTAATATTTTTTCTTTGTATTTAATTTTTGATAGTTTGATTGATACGTGTCTTGGAATGTTTCTCCTTGGATTTCTCCTGTATGGGACTCTCTACGCTTCCTGGACTTGATTGACTTTACCATATTAGGGAAGTTTTCTACTATAATCTCTTCAAATATTTTCTCAGTCCCTTTTTCTTCCTTTTCTTCTTCTAGGACCCCTATAATTCGAATGTTGGTGCCTTTAATGTCGTTGCAGAGGTTTCTGAGACTCTCCTTAATTCTTCATTCTTTTTTCTTTATTGTGCTGTGCAGTAGTTATTTCCATTATTTTATCTTCCAGTTCAGTTATCCGTTCTTCTGTCTCAGTTATTCTGCTATTGATTCCTTCTAGAGAATTTTTAATTTAATTTATTGTGTTGTTCATCATTTGTTTGTTCTTTACTTCCTCTAGGTCCTTGTTAAACATTTCTTGTATTTTCTCCATTCTATTTCTAAGATTTTGTATAATCTTTTCTATTATTTCTCTGAATTCTTTTTCAGGTAGACTGCCAATTTCCTCTTCATTTGTTTGGTCTGGTGGGTTTTTACCTTGCTCCTTCATGTGCTGTGTATTTCTCTCTCTTCTCATTTTGCTTAGCTTATGGTGTTTGGGGTCTCCTTTTGCAGGCTGGTAGTTCCTGTTGTTTTTGGTGTCTGCCCCCAGTGGGTAAGGTTGGTTCAGTGGGTTGTGTAGGCTTCCTGGTGGAGGGGACTGCTGCCTGTGTTCTGGTGGATGAGGCTGGATCTTGTCTTTCTGGTAGGCAGCACTACGTCCGATCATGTGTTTTGGGGTGTCTCTGACCTTATTATGATTTTAGACAACCTCTCTGCTAATGGGTGGGGTTGTGTTCCTGTCTTGCTAGTTGTGTGTCATAGGGTGTCCAGCACTGTAGTTGCTGGTTGTTTAGTGGAGCTGGGCTTTAGCATTGAGATGGAGATCTCTGGGAGAGCTTTCACCATTTGAGATTATGTGGGGCCTGTAGGTCTCTGGTGGACCGATGTCCTGAACTTGGCTCTCCAACCTCAGAGGCTTAGGCCTGACAGTTGGTCAGAGCACCAAGACACTGTCAGCCACTCGGCTCAGAAGAAAAAGGGAGAGAAAAAAAGAAAGAAAGAAAGAAAAAGAATAGTAAAATAAAATAAAGTTATTAAAATAAAAATAAGTATTAAAAATAAAGAATACTTTTTAAGTAACAATAAAAAAGAAAGGAAGAATGAAGAGAGCAACCAAACCTAGAAAGAAATCCACCAATGATAACAAGCACTAAAAACTATACAAAAAAAGAAAAAAATAAACAAACAAACAAAACGGACAGACAGACCCCTAGGACAGATGGTAAAAGCAAAGCTATACAGATAAGATCACACAAAGAAACATATACCCTCACAAAAAGAGAAAAAGGAAAACATTTATATTAAAAAAAAAGGAAGAGAGCAACCAAATCAATAAATAAATCTGCCAATGATAATAAGCCCTAAATACTAAACTAAAATAAACATAAAAGTAGAAACAAATTAGATGCAGAAAGCTACCCCAGTCTACAGTTGCTCCCAAATTCCACTGCCTCAATTTTGGGGTGATTTGTTGTTTATTCAGATATTCCACAGATGCAGTCTACATCAAGTTGATTGTGGAGATTTAATCCAGTGCTGCTGAGGCCACTGGGAGTAATTTCCCTTTCTCTTCTTTGTTCGCTCGGCTCCTGGGGTTCAGCTTTGGATTTGGACCCACCTCTGCGGGTAGGTCACCTAAGGGTGTCTGTTCTTCGCCCATACAGGACGGGTTTAAAATAGCAGCTGATTAAGGGGCTCTGGCTCACTCAGGTCCGGGGGAGGGAGAGGTATGGAATGCGGGGCGAGCCTGCAGAGGCAGAGGCTGGTGTGATGTTGCAACAGCCTGAGGTGTGCCTGTGTTCTCCTGGGGAGGTTGTCCCTGGATCACAGGACCCTGGCAGTGGGGGGCTGCACAGGATCCCAGGAGGAGAGATGTGGATAGTGACCTGTGCTTGCACACAGGCTTCTTGGTGGCTGCAGCAGCAGCCTTAACGTCTCATGCTGGTCTCTGGGGTCCACGCTGATAGCTGCAGCGCGCCCATCTCTGGAGCTCGTTTAGGCGGTGCTCTGAATCCCCTCTCCTCGCACACCCCG
>NW_020175672.1:2634775-2689544 GCF_003031525.2 Neophocaena asiaeorientalis asiaeorientalis
GAGGAGAGATGTGGATAGTGACCTGTGCTTGCACACAGGCTTCTTGGTGGCTGCAGAAGCAGCCTTAACGTCTCATGGCCGTCTCTGGTATCCGTGCTGATAGCTGCAGCGCGCCCATCTCTGGAGCTCGTTTAGGCGGTGCTCTGAATCCCCTCTCCTTGCACACCCCGTAACAGTGGTCTCTTGCGTCTTAGGCAGTTCCAGACTTTTTCCTGGACTCCCTCCCCGCTAACTGTGGCGCACTCACTCTGTTCAGGCTGTGTTCATGCAGCCAACCCCAGTCCTCTTCCTGGGATCTGACCTCCAAAGCCTGAACCTCAGCTCCCAGCCCCGACCTGCCCCTGGCGGGCAAGCAGACAAGCCTCTTGGGCTGGTGAGTGCTGGTCAGCACTGATCCTCTGTGCGGGAATCTCTCCACTTTGCTCTCTGCACCCCTGTTGCTGTGACCATCTCTGGAGCTCGTTTAGGCGGTGCTCTGAATCCCCTCTCCTTGCACACCCCGTAACAGTGGTCTCTTGCGTCTTAGGCAGTTCCAGACTTTTTCCTGGACTCCCTCCCCGCTAACTGTGGTGCACTCACTCTGTTCAGGCTGTGTTCATGCAGCCAACCCCATTCCTCTCCCTGGGATCTGACCTCCAAAGCCTGAACCTCAGCTCCCAGCCCCGACCTGCCCCTGGCGGGCAAGCAGACAAGCCTCTTGGGCTGGTGAGTGCTGGTCAGCACTGATCCTCTGTGCGGGAATCTCTCCACTTTGCTCTCTGCACCCCTGTTGCTGTGCTATCATCCATGACTCCGAAGCTTTCCCCACCCCACCCACCATCTCTGCCAGTGAAGGGGCTTCGTAGTGTGTGGAAATTTTCCTCCTTCACAGCTCCCTCCCACTGGTGCAGGTCCTGTCCCTATTCTTTTTTCTCTGTTTTTCCTTTTAGTGTTCTCCTGGGGAGGTTGTCCCTGGATCACAGGACCCTGGCAGTGGGGGGCTGCACAGGATCCCAGGAGGAGAGATGTGGATAGTGACCTGTGCTTGCACACAGGCTTCTTGGTGGCTGCAGAAGCAGCCTTAACGTCTCATGGCCGTCTCTGGTATCCGTGCTGATAGCTGCAGCGCGCCCATCTCTGGAGCTCGTTTAGGCGGTGCTCTGAATCCCCTCTCCTTGCACACCCCGTAACAGTGGTCTCTTGCGTCTTAGGCAGTTCCAGACTTTTTCCTGGACTCCCTCCCCGCTAACTGTGGTGCACTCACTCTGTTCAGGCTGTGTTCATGCAGCCAACCCCATTCCTCTCCCTGGGATCTGACCTCCAAAGCCTGAGCTTCAGCTCCCAGCCCCGACCTGCCCCTGGCGGGCGAGCAGACAAGCCTCTTGGGCTGGTGAGTGCTGGTCAGCACTGATCCTCTGTGCGGGAATCTCTCCACTTTGCTCTCTGCACCCCTGTTGCTGTGCTATCATCCATGACTCCGAAGCTTTCCCCACCCCACCCACCATCTCTGCCAGTGAAGGGGCTTCGTAGTGTGTGGAAATTTTCCTCCTTCACAGCTCCCTCCCACAGGTGCAGGTCCTGTCCCTATTCTTTTTTCTCTGTTTTTCCTTTTTTCTTTTGCCCTACCCAGGTACGTGGGTACTTTCTTGCCTTTTGGGAAATCTGAGGTCTTCTTCCAGCATTCAGTAGGTGTTCTGTAGGAGTTGTTCCACATGTAGATGTATTTTTTTTTAACATCTTTATTGGCATATAATTGTTTTACAGTGGTGTGTTAGTTTCTGCTGTAAAAAAAGTGAATTAGTTTGTAGATGTATTTTTGATGTATTTGTGGGGAGGAAGGTGAGCTCCATGTCTTAATCCTCCGCCATCTTGAGGGTCTCCCCTGGTGGAATTTTAAAACTGATTTCTGTTATTTTCTCTGTTTTTCCTTTTTTCTTTTGCCCTACCCAGGTACGTGGGTACTTTCTTGCCTTTTGGGAAATCTGAGGTCTTCTTCCAGCATTCAGTAGGTGTTCTGTAGGAGTTGTTCCACATGTAGATGTATTTTTTTTAACATCTTTATTGGCATATAATTGTTTTACAATGGTGTGTTAGTTTCTGCTGTAAAAAAAGTGAATCAGTTTGTAGATGTATTTTTGATGTATTTGTGGGGAGGAAGGTGAGCTCCATGTCTTAATCCTCCGCCATCTTGAGGGTCTCCCCTGGTGGAATTTTAAAACTGATTTCTGTTATCATACAAATGGCCACCAGAGAAAAAAAATATAAATACTTTCTACATTGGTTAGTCCTGCTATATTCAACACTAAGAATTTTCTATCCATTATTTCATTGTAAAAACTTAAGGGACTTTGCTTTTTCTGATCATTAGTTGCGATGTAAACATAGATATATATTTTTAATTAAGTAATTATTTTTCTCTAAATTTTTCACTGAGCATTATTTCTGTGGATTGCATAAAGAAATTTCTCTAAATAAACTGAAATGACTCTAAAGGATGCCTGCGGCATGTGTAATCTGCAAACAAAACCAACAGTTATAATGCAAGCATATGGTAGCTATATTGCTTCTCAAATTATGATGTAATTTCATTACTTTCACACCAATTAGAGTGGCACTAAGCAAGTTCAGTGCAAAATGACTATCAAAGACTCTCACCCATTTACTGACAAGCATGCCTGGAGAAGTACAAAACAATATTGAATACTAGTTGTATTTGCTACTGATATTTATTTATGGAAAGTGGCAGCTATAATTAATGTAGTCAGAGTTCATAACATGTAAATGGGCTGTTAAAACACAGTGAAACTAGATATATTTGAAATACTGCTGGCAACTTGCCTCATAGAGGCTGAGTTGTATTGTGCATTCAACTCTAAAATGGCACTCCACGGAGGTTTCAGAATCCTTTTGGAATTACCATTGTTCCTTTGCATTTTCAGGATTGGCAAACTGGAATCCAGAGGTAGTGACGCTACTTGCTCTGCCAATAGATTCAGCCATCATTTAATAGCAAGTGAACTCTAACTTGATTTCTGCAATAAATATGGATCCAGGTTTCCTAGAGTCTGTTCCCTATACAAGTGGACCAACCTATTTATTTAAAGGACTGTTACCACACTCTATAGGAGAAGCAGAGGATCGTGGAGTCATTAGAGAATCCACTAAAAATACTAAATAATTCACCAGTTATTTACTGAGAGCTCCTTACGTGTGAACCTGAAGAACTTAGAGTGGATTCTATTATGGAAGTTAGAGATTGTGGAAGGTTACATACACAGAAGCTAGTCTCTGCAGCCAGACAGACTAGGATTCAAATCTTGACTTGTCCATTTGTGAGATGTATAGATGTATACAGCTAAGTCTTTTAGCCTTCCAGATCCCAAGCTTGCTTCTCTGCCCAAAGGACATATCCCTAACAGCAAGATTTTTGCCTAGATTGTATAAGATAATATTTGTAAAGTACATAGCACAGTTCTTGCTATAGAGTGGGTGCTCAAAAAGTGCTCCTTTTGGTGTTGTTACTATTATCCATGCTATTATTATAATCTAATGAGATAAATACTCATGAAGCACGTGAACACAATACCAGAAGAAGTGTAAAGGGGGCTCAACCACAAAGAATGAAAAGGATTTTATGCTATGGAAAAGGGTAAAATTGGGAGAGGAGACGGGAATAGGTCAACTAGAATAAGCATAGTCATGAAAACATGTGATTTTGCACATATTCTGGCTTCCCTACCTAGTTGTGGTTATACAATGTGCTTCGCTGATAGAATGGGAACATAAATTATATGTATCACTTCAGAATAGATGCATGCAAGAGCCAGTTCAAAATGTTCTAAGTTCACCATTCCCCACTGTTTCCTGCAGGGGTGGTCAGCCTGCATCCTTGAGTGAGGAGGACATGAAGCAGTCCTCTGTCAACTTGTGATAACTGTGAAATAAACCTTTGTTGTTTAAAGTCACTGAGATTAAGGAATTATTTGTTCAGCTCCTACAATTCAACAACAACAAAAAGCAAACAACCCAACTGAAAAATGGGCAGAAGGTCTGAACATACGTTTCTCCAAAGAAGTCATACATATGGCCAATAGGCACATAAAAAGATGTTCAACATAGCTAATTATTAGAAAAATACAAATCGAAACTACAATGAGGTACCACCTCACACCAGTCAGAAGAGCCATCATTAAAAAGTTTGCAAATAACAAATGCTGGAGAGGGTGTGGAGAAAAGGGAGCCTTCCTACATTGGTGATGGGAATGCAAATTGGTACAGTCACTATGAAGAACAGTATGGAGGTTCCTTAAAAACTAAAAATAGAGTTACCATATAATCCAGCAATCCCACTCCTGGGCATATATCTGGAGAAAAACGTGGTTCGAAAGGATACATGTCCTCCAGTGTTCACTGCATCACTGTTTATAATAGCCAAGACATGGAAGCAGCCTAAATGTCCATAGACAGATGAATGGATAAGGAAGATGTGGTACATATATACAATGGAATACTACTCAGCCATAAAAAAGAATGAAATAGGGCTGCCCTGGTGGCACAATGGTTGAGAATCTGCCTGCCAATGCAGGGGACATGCGTTCAAGCCCTGGGCAGGGAAGATCCCACGTGCTGTGGAGCAACTAAGCCCGTGTACCACAACTACTAAGCTTGCACTCTAGAGCCCATGAGCCACAACCACTGAAGCCCACACGCCTAGAGCCCATGTGCCTAGAGCCCGTGCTCTGCAACAAGAGAGCCACCACAATGAGAAGCCCACACACTGCAACGAAGAGTAGCCCCCGCTCGCCGCAACTAGAGAAAAAGCCTGTGTGCAGCAATGAAGACCCAACAAAGTCAAAAATAAATAAAAATATAAATTAGTTAATTAATTTTAAAAAAAGAATGAAATAATGCAATTAGCAGCAAAATTAATGGAACTAGAGATTATCAAACTAAGTGAAGTCAGCAAGAGAAAGACAAATACCATATGATATCACTTATATATGAAATCTAAAATATGATACAATCTAAATCTATGAAACAGTAACAGACTCACAGACATAGAGAACAGACTTGTGGTTGCCAAGGGGAAGGGGGAGTGGGGGAGGGATGGACTGGGAGTTTGGGATTAGCAGATGCAAACTATTGTATATAGAATGGATAAACAACAAGGTCCTACTGTACAGTACAAGAAACTATATTTAATATCCTGAGATAAACCATAATGGAAAATATAAAAAAGAATGTATATATATGTATAACTGAATCACTTTGCTGTACAGTAGAAATTAACACAACATTGTAAATCAACTATACTTCAATTAAAAAAAAGAAAAAAAAGGGACTAGTTTGTTACTATAGCATATCCTATTTAATCCTGACTGATATGGCCTGATGTAGTAGTATTTGAGGAGGAGGTGTGGTTAGAATATGAGGTAAAGAGATTAGAAAGAATCTGGGAATGAGACTGTCATCAACTATAAAGAACCTAGAACATCATTATGAAGAGTGTGGAATGTTTTCTTATAGGCAACATGAAAACTTCAGATGTACTCTGCACTTTTTTTCTTTTTTTGGCCTCACTGCATGGCATGTGGGATCTTAGTTCCCTGACCAGAGATCAAATATGAGCCCCCTGCATTGGGAGCTTGAAGTCTTAACCACTTGACCGCCAGGGAAGTCCCATACTCTATGCATTTTTAATAGAGATGCTGAAATAATAGATTTATAAGGATGGTATGCGGCAGGTAAAAACTGGAGGCAGGAAGAAGCTTTTGTGGTAGACAGCAACGCAGAAATAGGAATGTAAAGGGAAATAGGATGAGAAGAATTTGGAAGATTTCAAAGTATTGGTGGAATAAGTTGGTTAAATTTATAGAAAACAGGAGATCTGAGAAACAAACAAACAAAAAATGTCTATAACTTCTTCTGTTGACTGGGTAGGTGTTAATGACATTAACTGAACGAGGTAACACAGAGGAAAATCATTAACCAAATGCATATGATTTTAAAAGCTTAATCTTTGGAAATTTAGGGATAATTACAAATCATCTTGCATATAGATAATAGGACACCTTTAGGGAAATTATTGGACCTAGTTTAAGAAGTGCATACACCTCATAAATATCATAAATTGTCATTCAAAAATTCTGAGTTGTCGATCATTTATGAACTATTTGTATTGAAATAAACAGGAAAGAGAGACCCAAATAGTAGTGAAAGTAATTAAGTATGAAGATTTCGATCATGGGTTCTGTGCCTAATGATTCCTATAATTTCATTTAGAAGCTATTTGCAGTGAGATATTAAATCAAAATTTGTTATATGTATACAGAGCATTGATTTTCTAAAATAATCAAATGGAAAATAATTTCTCTTCTGGAATATATGTGTTATCATTAGGATGCTTGCATAAACAATTTAAGTAACAATGCATTCTTTATTATAATACTAGTTGGATGGTAACAAAAATATATTTAATCAGAAAAAAATGAAATGTACTTTATAAGTCTTTAATCGTTAAAGTGTATTGGTTGAATGTATACTGGTCTCTCTTATTAGGCCTTGAACTTACTGATTTCAGGAGCTCTATGGTTGTCCTTCCCTGAAATTTCATCTCATAGTAAGTACTCAATGCTTGTTGGTCACAGGAACTGACTCAGTGATACCTTTTGATGCAAAAATCCAAAGATGTTTTCATATGCATAGCATAAATCTCCTGAGAAACAATTTCATGGTAATTCAGAGAACATGAAAAGAATGGTAAATAATGAATGCTTCTAGAAATATCCATAGCATCAAAATGTAATTATGCTCCAAAACACTAGTGTAAATACTGTAGCAAAGAGTTTCAAATTGTTGAACTATTAATATGGAGCAATTTTATTTTTCCTAATAATTGCCACTAAGTGCTTGTGGCTACCCCCTCTCACTCTGAGTAACAGACTTCATCAATAATAAATATATGAGTCAGACTCTCTAACTTTGCATTCTTTTCTTCTTTGTTTACTAGATCAGTATAATTCCATTTTTATGACTTAGCTCTTAGTCCTTTAAGATCATCAATCTAATATCTGAATCACACTAGAGTTATAGTTTCAACAGCTTGGGTCTGGGGTAGGGCTTCTCCTTTCCTGAGACATATCTTCTTCCCTGTGTTGGCATTATCTGGAATCATTGTCTACTTGTTTGATTTTTTTTTTTTTTTACTCCAATGTATATCTCTTGACAAAGGGCTCTCTCCACCACTGGTGGTCCTGTGGCTATATTTATGGACTGAAACTCACCTGAGAACATCATACCTGAGGGCTTCATGGGACTGAGATTCCAGGCAAGACTGGAGCCTCCAATCTTACCTGCCTTCCATAGTACCAAAATTCACGTGCAATGGGCACAGTAAAATTTATCTTCCGTATCACTTGGAAACTAAAAAATTAAGGGGGTGGCTCTGTACCTCCTTTTGGTCAACCTCCCCTTCCCCCATCTCATCATCTGTTCTCAAGTCTCCCTTGCTCTTTTTTTTTTTTTTTTTGGCGGTACGCGGGCCTCTCACCACTGTGGCCTCTCCCGCTGCAGAGCACAGGCTCCGGACGCACAGGCTCCATGGCATGTGGGATCTTCCCGGACTGGGGCACGAACCCGTGTCCCCTGCATTGGCAGGTGGACTCGCAACCACTGCGCCACCAGGGAAGCCCCTCCCTTGATCTTTGTATTAATCTGTTTTGACTGTCATAACAAAGACTGTAAACTGTGTGCTTTAAACAACAGAAATTTCTCACAGTTGTGGAGGTTGATGGCCAAGATTTGGGTGCTAGCATGGTTGGGTTCTGGTGAGAACTCTCATCTTGGCTTGCTGAAGGCCACCACCTTTTCTCTGTGTCCTCACATGGCAGAGAGAGAGAAACAGAAAGAGAGAGAGAGAACCATCTTTGGTGTCTCTTCTTAGAAAGGTACTAATTCCATCATGAAGGCCCTACCCTCATGACCTCATGTAAACCTAATTACCTCCCAAAGGCCTGACCTCTAAATCTCATCACACTGGGTGTTAGGACCATTACATATGAATTTGGGAGGACACAAGTCCACAGCACACCGCCAGCCGCAATTTGGGTGCCTTAGCGACATCCACTCAGGCAACAAAAGTCAACAGCTTTTGCCATAATTATTTCCTAATTTTAGGAGCAATTCATTTTTCTTATGGGCTCTGTACCTGACTCTGTTATGGGGAGTAGATGCACCACTTTTCCCTTCTTCAGCAGGGATGCGGGAGGAGAGAACATTCTCTTTTCAAAAACACTACATTTACTTAAAATGTGATTTTGCTCTCCAGTCTTCTCCTCAGTCCTGTCCTGCACTGCCCAGGGAGAATGGTGAGCTGGGGGCCAGTACTAGTCCCTTGATGGGCCTGGGCTCTCAGCAAAGGCTGGTCACTCTTGGATCCTGGATTCTGGTGTTCCTCCTGCTGCCTGTTCTCAGCTATGATCTCTGAGTAGGATTCTTGAAGAGGGGATCCCATTTAGAATTAAACGTGATTCATCTTAAATTTGAACCACACGCAAGTGCTAATATTGGACTTATACAAGTAGCAATGCCATACAGTGTAACCCAACCCATTGGTGCCTATCAGGATTTGTAATCTGCTCATGTTTTGAACTGTGTGGGGACCAGGTAGAGAAAGGAGGTATTCTTAGAACATTTTCTTGTTTGGTGATTGGAATCCATGAAGTACAACATTGTTGCTGTTCATGATAATATACAGATCACCTCCCTAGACTCTGGTCCCTAACGAAGTGGGGCGCATCAATTTGCCATAGTTTGACTGTAGCAGATGTGCTTGCTACATGTGACAAATGACAAACATACTGGAAACTCTCTATTAGAACAATGCTGCCTCTGTGCTCTGAATTTACATCCTAAGACCATGTCATCATCAATAGGAAGTGGTATAGTAACAAAACAACTGCATTCTATCTGTCCATTTAAATAGTCTCAACTTTAACTCAGTTTGAATTAAAGCCTTCTCCATACCAAGAGCACAGCTTACTTTCTAAGCTATTTCCAGATGCCACTTTTAATTTCAAAACGAGTGAATCAAACACTTGCCAGTTTCCATTTGGAGTGTGCTGCTCTCATGCTCTTGGAATGCATCTTCAGGCTGTCTCCCTCACAAAGGGGATAGCAGGCCAGCTTGACTGTTAAAGTAGTTTCCAACTAAAGAATCACTGGGATTCTCTCTCTCTAATCATTCATTCATAAATGGATTCTTTTTATTTCCAATTTTATTGAAAAAACCTGATCATTTTATTATTTTATATTTCAAGAAAATCATATTTCTGGAACTAGGTTTAAAATATAATAATTTGCTTCTAAAAGAAATCATATTTGGTGGAACACATGAAATAAACCCCATCACACAGTTGCTCTAGATGATGGAGAATTATGAACTCTTGGTAACCATTGAAACAATGACATGACTAATGCTTTCTTTTAACCTTTATTATTCTATTTCTCACTGGCTAACTCATATTCACATTTGGCCCAATTTCATAAAAATTTACGAGTGTGAAAAAAGGGAGAAAATTCTCAGATAGTTTAAAAGTTGTAGTTAAAGCTGCCCTTTGCTATTGTAAAACAAATTATTTTCTTATTTGTGTACAAACACAGGCCAAATTTAATAACCACTGAAACTAAAATGCCTGTATTGGTCTTATGCTCTGGACCTCTCTTTCCTCTGACTTTGTAATATAATTTTTTTCTTTACAGATATCTTTAATGAATGTTTTCCATTCTGAGATGATTTCTAAATCATTGTAATATATCTGTTCTGGACAATTCATTTCAGGAACCACACCAACCAATGCTGGTATAATAATAATGCAAAATAATAGCATGATTCTAAACCAGAATGATAGTTTTCTAAAGTTTAGCCAAAATAAGCCGCAAGAGAGTTCTTGTAAGTCAGCATGAAATGTTAATAGAAATATAAGTAAATGAATGAGTTTAAAAACAGACTTCTGGTGTCTCTCTTCAATAATACTCTGTTAACTGAAGTTTGTAAGATAAGAATAGAAGTAGTTCATTTCTTTCTTATAGAGACAGATAATTCTATGTATAATAGTTTTCCTCCATTATTACACATAATATATCAGTATTTTTATGATTATTTTATGTAATAAATTATCTTTAGTTCTAGAACTATTAATATTTATAACATATTAAAATTGAAACTAAGTATTTAAGTGTCCAGGTAAGCAAAGGTTTTTGTCATATTTCAATATACATGCTTATCTAAGCCCAATGTCTATTTTGCTAATCCTAATATAATTTTTTTCTTATGACCTTTTACTAATGGTTTGGCCCTGTATGATAGGGAATAATTGGTTTTTTAAGGAATAATTCGTTTTATTAAGACTCAATAAAAAGTGTATTGTGATTTACTTGGAGGTCATTGGCAAGAAAATTAAATTATAAAACCCGAAAAATGTATCTACCTGCATTATGTGAAAAAACGATAAATAACCAGAATTGAATTGATAATCCATAACAGTGTTGAATTTTGAGACAGAAATTGCCAAAACTTTTCCAGCTTGCTTCTCCATTCAGCTAGCTGAAGAAACAGATCTGTATCCAGAAATGTATCCAAGAATCAAATATGAGTATGGGATTTGGATTCAGACTCTTGACATTATTGAATATGATTAACTGTAAAATTGCAAGAATTCACTTTATGTTTTCCTCATATAATTGATAATTCTGGAGGTATTCTGAAGTCATAAAATTCTGCCTAATAAATAGACATTCGTCACAAATTGTGCATTTTGACATTGTACAATTCATTTTAAAGAAAGTAATCTAAAATTTTTCACAGTAGCAAATGACACACTGTTTTTCCACATGTATTCACTATATTTGGCCACTGGAAGGTTTCATAACACATGAAAACTCAGAAGCAAATATTCCATGGAAAAAGAAATGAAAAGAAAAATGTAAAAATGTTATAACTCTTTAAAATATTTTACTCTTAGTTATTCAGGATTAATGTCAATACTGAAGATACATCTGAAATAAACACATTTCAATAAGGTTTAAATACAAAATAATCTAGTCAGTTTCTTTCTAATCTGACACAAAAATTATCACTATTACAAATCTAAAAATAAGAAAAAGGAAAGTGGCTATCCCATTCAAAAGTTGGTTTTCCCTTAGATGTTGACAGATATTGGAGGGAAATTTCAATCAATGAAAACAGAGCAATGTAGCCAAACTGTCCCTAATTAGAGACTATCTGGGAACACCTTCTGGAAAAACAGTTCTGCATAAGATTTCTAAAATAAGATATTGTTTCTATTTGCCTTCTAAGTATATTCTTTCCCTACATCAGCTCAGGCCATGATACTTTTATAAATGCAAGTATAAAATATGTCTATGAGATTGCCCTGAATAAAGAAGAAAAGATATCATTACCTTGTTTTATCATGGAAAATCCACTAGAAGCCTGAATGATGCTAAACCCTGACATGATCTCAAGTGAGTCAATATGACCTCCTACCCAGGTTTTGGTTTTTGGGTAGTTTGAATGTTAAAAATCTTAATGACGTAACTCTAATTGAACAAATTTTTAAAATTTCTTGCTTAAACTTATTTTAAAAGCTCTAGGATCTTTCAATGAAGAACTTCAAATAGTTTCACTCTCTTATAAATTTGCTTATACCTATAAATTAGAAATCTTCAAAGGAAGTAAATCTAAGTAGACAAATATCTCATCAGTTTATAAATTACACTTGTAGTTTTTATTTATAAAATTTATGTGTAGTAAACTTTTACAGCTGTCAATTTAAAAATTACATTTTAGCTAATCAGATGTTATTAGTGTGGAATGTTGTCTTTCCAACATTTGAAAACTGGCTGGTAAGAAATATAGTTGCCGTTTGCAATGCAAAGCACAATTTTATTACTATACTTACAGGATAGATATTGAGTTCTTTATTGCAAATATTTCACACAGTTTTCCTTTCACCCTTCATGATATTCATCTTTGAATAAAAGCTACAATATTTTATTCTTACAATTTCCTAGGGAATAAAAAATGTAGTCAATGTGGTAAGCTCTGAATTAAATTAGAGATGCCAAATATGTCTTCTAATTTAGGGAACCTGTTGGTATTTGCAATGGGTTATGGCACCTTTAGTTTGATTGCTCTGCATGTATGTGTTTGCAATACGTCTCCTTTAAGCGAATGTGAAAATAGCTGTGTTTTTTTTTTTTTTTTTTTTTTGGGGTTGCGGGCCTCTCACTGTTGTGGCCTCTCCCATTGCGGAGCACAGGCTCCGGACGCGCAGGCTCAACGGCCATGGCTCACGGGCCCAGCCGCTCCGTGGCATGTGGGATCTTCCCGGACTGGGGCACGAACCTGCGTTCCCTGCATCAGCAGGCGGACTCCCAACCACGGCGCCACCAGGGAAGCCCGAAAATAAGTTTTTGTCATTTGAAGGAAATAGTTTATTGTGACTAGTGTTTGTAGCTTATTAAACTTCAATACATGGAATCTGAAGTAAAAAAAAAAACTGTTGCATTAATTCATCTTGAATAAATCATAAAAATAGAGAAAATGGAAATGGGAAAAATGCTGCAACTTATCTAGTCTAGCCCCTGAGGCTATAATAAAATTGTCCCACGAAATATATCCGCTAGTCTTTTATCTTTCCCATATTAAGTCATTTAATGGCCCCTGTTCAATATATATTCTGAGTAACTGCAACACTCGACAGCACAAAATACACACACGACAGAGTTGTAATCTTTAGAGCCGCTTTTCAGGTGGTTGGTTTATCACATATACAAATACTACAACCAACAAATACCCTTAAACAGGAATTTGCTTTTCAAGAGGTAATTTAAGCATTATGTGGACCAGGGGTTGGTCAACTATGGCCAGCTGGCCAAATCTGGTCCCTGCTGCCTATTTTTGTAAACAAACCAGTGGTTACAAGAGGGGCAAGAGAAGAGGGTAGGGGCAAATTAGGGGTAGAGGATTAAGAGACACAAACTACTATATATAAAATAGATAAGCAACAAGGATATATTGTACAGCACAGGGAATTATAGCCATTATTTTGTAATAACTTTTAATGGAGTATAAATACTGAATCACTATGCTGTACTGAATCACCTGAAACTAATATAATATCGCAAATAGACTATAATAAAATCAACTTCATTAAAAAAAGAGAAGGATTTAAAAAAAGGTTTCATTGAAACAGAGGTACATTCATTTATGTTTACATATTGTCTATGACTGCTTTTGCATTTCAAAGGTAATACTGAGTAGTTGTGACAGAAACTGAATGACCCACAAAGTCAAAGATATATACAGTCTGGTCCTTTACAGAGAAATGTGTTAACTCTTGCTGAAGTGGTCCTAACTGAAGAAAGGCAAGATTGGCTTCCTTCTCTCATCCAAAATATCTCATCTTTGTGTATGTACTGCATAATTTCATCCTCTTTGTTCAAAATATGTGGCCTTATGATACTACTGGTTCCTTTTATTTCACTATATTGACTGGGGTACATTTAGTATGGTAGATTTATTGTTATTTATTGCTTGTAAGCTTAATTAAAATAATTCATGCTCGTGTTTCTCGCTGATAAGGTGATATTCATGTGGAGAACAGCAATGGCCTTAAGCTTTGTCACACTCCCTCCAGTGCCTAACCTTGTGTTTTTGTTTTTTCTTGCGGTACTCGGGCCTCTCACTGTTGTGGCCTCTCCTGTTGCGGAGCACAGGCTCCGGACGCGCAGGCTCAGCAGCCATGGCTCACGGGCCCAGACGCTCCGCAGCACGTGGGATCTTCCCGGACCGGGGCACAAACCCGTGTCCCCTGCATCGGCAGACAGACTCTCAAACACTGTGCCACCAGGGAAGCCCTAACCTTGTGTTTTATACATAACAGGAACTCCATTCATATGTATTGAAGTTATATCATTTACATTTCAAATTGATTTCTCTAATAGATAAAATTCTGGCATATTTTGAAAACGAATGGCTTTATTTCTGTAATTTCATTAGACTTCCATAAACTATCTAGTATTTAAATGACTATTTTAAATGCAAATATCCAACTGAATAAATCCAAGTGGTGAGATAAGAATGTGCTTCTCTAATAAAAACTTTTGGAGGTAATAGGGTAGAGAAGTTCTGTTTTGACCTAGTCTGCAACCCACTATTCATTAATTCTCACAATCCCCTTAGATCACTTAGATCAAGAATACTTAAAAGTAGTCTTTCAAGTACTGCTGAATCCCCAGAGGTTTTACCTATACTGTGATGTTTTATTTTTTTTTTTAAAGAACAACTTTTCCTTTCACTTTCCAGCAAAGTTTAATTCTTTTATTAAAGATACAAGAAAGCCCTCACTGTGGATATTACATGCATATAGACTTTCTAACATTATAAGGTATGAAAGTTCATGCATGATGCTCGCAGTGGGAGAAGTTTGCATCCAGAATTGGAAAAGGAGAGGTCGCTGCTCTAACCCTAGAACATTTTCTATAGGAGTCCCTTTGACATGAAGTTACATCATTTTTACTTATCATGTGACCATGTAAGCAATTTGGAGAGGTTAGATACAATGTCTAAATGCTAATAGCTTAAACTGTGAGTATTAATACAATTCTGGTGATTTCAAATCAATGATGCAGATGTATTTTTAACTATGCAACTTAAATTTTGCTTATTAAATTACTGTGATTACCTGGACACATATTTTACAGTTTCTGCTTATTTGAACAACAGAAGAAACTTGTCCTAGGCAAATGCAATTATTGCCAGTTTCTGATTTTCTCAACGCAGGCTAGAAGACATTTCCTATTACCAGAAGTGTGAAGTTCATGGGGACAACGCAAAGCTTCCAGCAATCTAGCTGCCTGAGAGGATTAGATTAGGGGTCTGGGCTTGCTACAGCCTCAACCTACCCAGGTGATGAGAAAGTGTACGTAGTATGTGATCACATTTTCATAAAGCTGAATGGATTATCTATGACGTGGATCATTTCCCCAGATGTCAGTCCTCAGAAACCATTAACTTTCCAGGTTCCCTCTCCCACCATTAAACAGAGGCAGAAACAGACGCCATCACTCATTTGTATGTTCAATTTTCAGTTTAAAAAATGTGGTTAAAATCTGAAAAATGCTCCTCCAAGTAGTAATTATAGGGACACTTTTATTTTTAAATGAAAAAGACTGACAAAATGTCTAGTAGTAAAGCATAATTGTGGTGGATATCATAGAATAGTGTGCCATAAGTTCTCAGAACTTCCCCATTTTATTGCCCAATTAGAATATTAAAAATAGGTTTAGGGGGCTTCCCTGGTGGCGCAGTGGTTGAGAGTCCGCCTGCCGATGCAGGGGACACGGGTTCGTGCCCCGGTCTGGGGAGATCCCACGTGCCGCGGAGTGGCTGGGCCCCCGTGAGCCACGGCCGCTGAGCCTGCGCGTCCGGAGCCTGTGCTCCGCAACGGGAGAGGCCACAACAGTGAGAGGCCCGCGTACCAAAAAACAAACAAACAAACAACAACAACAAAAACATAGATCCCTTCTCTGTAGTCTGATCAGAATTGTAGAATAGGAGACATTGCAGGGAAATAGATAGGCAGGAAGCCAATATTCCTCATAAACAGAAACAGAAAAGCACAAACCAGCAGAGATGAAAGCAGTGTGAGACACAGAGAGAAGACAGCAGAACTTGGAAGAAGTGGAGGATTATTCATGGAATATGAATGGAAAGAATATTCCTAGCAATAGTGGCTTACTCTAGTTTTTTAGTGAGTGACTAGGAAACAGATATTGATATTAGGACTTAATTATTTAACAGTTAAATTTTGTTAGGTATATTTATGCTTAAATTAATTGTATTACAACTGGGACAGTCCTTGGGCAAACTGGCAAACTGAAAAATAGGTCTGAGTACTTTGAAACCCTGGGGCCTATTTTTCTAACATAATTTAGCAAGTATGTTATTTTTCCTAATTCTGAGCTATTATTTCATTTGGACCAAAGGAAAAAAGTGGGGCAGCTAATTATTTACTTTGAAGAGATGATGAGAAGGAAGAGAAATATTTAAAACTCCCATCAGAGTGACTCGTTCAGTTTTTGTGTCTCGTGCTGGTGTTTTTGTCGACTATGTTAACTGGTTTGGTTCTGTCAGAAATCAGATCACTACACTTGTTTGTAAGGTTTAATTACTCTTATCAAAAAGAAGTCCTGCTGTTAAGGCATCTGGCCAGTCTCTCATCTTTATAAAATGAAGGGAATACAGGATTCCAGCCACACGTCTTGGGCTTAGTTGGTTCAGTTATGTGATGTTGCCATTCTGTGTAGCAACTCTGTTGCTTTGTAATTAAAACTCTGGTGAGTTAAGTCGGCTGGGCTCAGTAACTTGGAGATCATGAAAGCAAAAAAAATCAAGAGAAATTTACTTCACCACATGAGTCAAATAGCTAAGAAAGAAAGAGAACAAAGATGTAACCCTGAAAGCACATTTACCTTTCAGTGTTGTTTCTTAGAGTCACATTGATTTATTTGAGCTTGCCAGGATGTTCCTTTTTTAAAAGACCTAATTTACTAACAGTGTGGGATTTTCCAAGTTATTCACTCCCCTCAGATTGCATTTTCATTTGCTCTAGCAATAAAGACCTCTAATATAGAGACATCACAATTGAACTCAGTGTGGGAGTCTCTCCAAGGCAGAGGAACTCCCATATATCTTGTTGTCTTGTATGGAACATTTTCAGAGTCTTTGGGTCCTAAAAATGGAGAGCAATTTGGCACTTGTTGCAATTTATTACTGGTATTTACCTCCTTTGCTTTTCTTGTTCAGTTGAGGGAAGTTGTGTCCAACCAATTTTATTTTTTAATAGACCAGGTTAAATAACCATAATAACTCATCAGAAAAAACAAACAAACAAACAAAACCTGTAGCTGGACTTCTGCCTCTGTTTGACTCTAGTCTAGTTCCTAAAAGGGGTGAATTTCATTTCTTTATTTTGAACTTGGGGAACCCTGATGTTTTTATACTGGGTGTGAAAAGATTCAAGCATGGTGGCCTCAACCAAGAGCAGGGGTACTATATAATTTGTTATCTAAACCTGGCACTTTTCAGAGGGAAAGGGAGTGTTGTTAATAATTATGCCTGGACACCTGGTGCAAACCAACTCCATCCCAGGCAAACCAGGACTTGTGGTCACACTTAAGAGCCTCTAGAAGTATAACAGTGCTCAGTTCCGAACTGGATTAAAGGGTACGAAGAAAAGATAAGGTCAAGGAATTACTATTCACACTACTTATCAACCTGCTCTTATAGGTCAAAAGGACACTGGGAATTCTATTTCAAAACACTCACAAAAAGAAAAAACAGGGCTTCCCTCGTGGCGCAGTGGTTGAGAGTCCGCCTGCTGATGCAGGAGATACGGGTTCGTGCCCCGGTCCGGGAAGATCCCACACGCTGCGGAGTGGCTGGGCCCAGGAAAGCCCAGACCTAAATCTGGTGGTCTCAGAGAGGCTCTTCTGAATTGGAGTTGCATGGTTTGAGGGGTAGGGGTGGGCAGCATAGGCCTTCCTGGCCAGGCTTGGGTTCCTAATTGCTCACTGGGAGTAGCTCCCCTATCAATTGTTCCTCATGGCTCTGGCGTCTGCTCACTAGAAGTCCCTTGGTTTTCAATTTGCCTTCGTGGTTAAATCTGAAGGGAAATTAGAAAAATATGTCTTCCTTGGGGGTTGAGCAGATTTCTCAGCCTGCTTTCAGCCAGTACAGATTGGGATTGCAAAAGTGAGTTAAGTTTCTAGGTCTTTTAGTCTGTTGGTTCTTTTGACATGCAGTTCTCTTAAGAACCTGAGTCAGCTTTTTATCTATTTGGTTACAATCAGCTCTGCTTGTAAATCGCCAAAATCCACATGTTTAATAAAACAAGTCTTTCTCTCTCAATGTATTTTGCAATGATTTGAGTCTATCAATTTTCTTAAGATAGCAATACGTTCAGTTTCTTACTTGAGTCATTTCAACCATTTGAAAGGATTCACTGGGTGCCTAGATTCTCATGAATTCTTTTCTTTCTCTCTCTTTCTTTCACTCTTTTTTTCTTTCTTTCTTTCAGGGAGTTACAAGTATGCCTTGATTTGCTGCATATTTCTAGGGAGACTGAGTTTTAATCAGCCATTGTTTTTCAAAGGGCTTCTTAGTTTCTATTTTTTCTTGTTGGATATGATAACCAGTTACATCTCCTACCCTATACTTCCTGGAATTTCAGGACTTTCTCAATCATCTTCCAAATGAATCTGCAATCTATTCAAGTCTTGTTTGAACTCATTTCATTTTGTCTTGTCAAATGCAAACAACTCAAGCTCTTAATATCCTAATTTCTCGCTTCTGCCACCAAAGCCAAGATGTACATTAGGTACCTTATCTGCTTTCTAAGATATAGCAGATAATAATTTTACTGATTGTTTTGCCACTGCAAACATATGTCACCATCTTTCCTGCCTTCATTAGTAATTTCCTCACCATCTACTATGTGGCACTTCAAAGACAATATTTTGCATTTTCTTTGCATTTCACTTTTGGGTATCATTTTCTGTGAAATCAGCTTATATTACTTAGGCTGTAGCAATAACTGACATCCCAAATCTCAGTGGCTCAACAACAACCATTTATTTCTCACTCATGCTGCTTATTGATCATGGGTCAGTTTAGCTCTTGACTCCAGAGCCCAAAGTAATGGAGCATCCCTCATCTTGGATACAGGTAAATAGAAGAATGGATTAACCAGTGGTTCTTCAGGTTTCTGCAGAGAAGTATCAGATGCCACATCCAATAGAATGGGATGATTCTTTCCTCATCAGGAAGGAGCTTCAAAAAAGAGAAACTTCAACTTTTAGGGAAATGGGGCTATAATGTCACAACTGTTCTTCCCCACCAGTCCCCTGACCACCATTTCATTCCCTGCTTCCCCTTTGAGAACTGCCCCATTCTCTTTTCTTTGTTCAACAAGGCAAGTTCAAGATATTATAGACAGGTTATAAATTAGTATATTTAATACAAAAAATTCACCCATGTCTGTTTACCAGTAGTTCAATTTCCTGTTAGATGATAAAGGGCTAGAAATGTAAATAAATGTAATTAAATGTAAATAAAATTTATATTGAATTTTATTCTTTTTCATAAACTTTATAGACTAAGAGATTAGGTAGATTTATATTTTCAATATATGTTTAGAAAAGGACTAATATGATTCATGCATTTTGATAAGCAAAATGTAAATAAAGGGAGAAAAAGAATATAGTTAAACATAATATGAACCAATATTTCATCAAACTGAGTGAAAATTTATAATTTTATATGTATATTTGTATCAAAACTGTTTAAAATACTCTTCTGTTTTAGCACTACATTATTTTTCATCAGTCTGACCCTCAGTTTCTCACTATAAAAATTAGGAGTGACAATATTTACTTTATATTTTAAATTTAGGATAAATAATATATGGAAAGCACACAGTTCCTATATGGTTCATTTTGATTGCTCAATAATTGCTGAAAAGTATTATTTCAGTAAAGTTTCAGTTGTAGGGTACATATGTATAAAAATAAAAGAAATTAAAAATATTCAGGGATGGTTAGAAATGCAATAATGCCAGGCCACAGAATGTGTAGGACCCATGAAAGATTCAAACACTGCTATCCTTATGACTCACACACCCTTTATAAAGTTCCCTGATTCTCTACTCTTCCTATTGTTATTGGATACCTTGCTCTCTCTCTTAATTCTGTACAACTTGTGTCTATCTCTGAGCCCCTTCTTACTTAGAACTTCTACATCTTCTTTCATATATGCCCTTATTCCTCATAATTTTGTCATTAAAAGATGCTGGAGAGTCATGGAATAGTTTTCATGCCATCATCAAGCTCACAGATTTTCTATCATTGCTTTGACTTTTGGCATAGTCACTTAAAACTGCTGCATTGACTTCCCAGGTAATATCTTCACCTCAGAGTTCTTTACTCCTCTGCACTGGTAGTGGCCATGGCGTATTTTGGGCACATCGAATGTAGCTACAAGATCAAAGCACAGTATCTGGAACATTTTAATGCAAGTTTCAGGTGTACAGCATTATAATTTGACATTGGTATAGACTACAAAGTTATCACCACCACAAGTCTAGTCACCATCCATCAACATACAGTGCAACTCCTTTACCTATTTCATCCACCCTTCCAGCACCCTTCCTTTCTGTAAGCACTAATCTGATCTCTGTCTATGAGTTCATTTTTATTTTATTTTGTTTGTTCATTTTTTTCGATTCTATATATAAATAAAATTGTACAACATTTGTCTTTCTTCCTCTGACTTATTTCACTTAGTATAATATCTTCAAGTCCATCCACATTGTTACAAATGGCAGGATATCATTCATTTTTTTTTATGGCTGAATAGCATTCCATTCTGTATATGTTCCATATCTTCTTTATCGATTCATCCATCAATGGACACTTAGGTTGTTTCCATATTTTTGGCTATTGTAAATAATGCTGCAATGACCATTGGGGTGCATACATCTTTTTGAATTAGTGTTTGCATGTTCTTTGGACAAATATCCTAGAGTGGAATAACTGGGTCATATGATACTTCAGTTCTTAATTTATTTGAGGAATCTATACTGTTTTCCACAGTGGCTGCACCAGTTTACATCTCACCAACAGTGCATGAGGGTTCCCTTTCTCCATACCTTTGTCAACACTTATTTGTTGTCTTTTTGACAATAGTCATTCTGACAGGTATAAGGTGATATTTTATTGTGGTTTTGATCTTCATCTCCCTATTCAATCTCTTTACTAGTATTCAGTCTATTCAGATTTTCTGTTTCTTCATGATTCAGTCTTGGAAGATTGTATGTTTTTAGAAATGTATCCATTTCTTCTAGGTTATTCAATTTGTTGATGTATACTTTTTGTAGTATTCTTATAATCCTTTATGTTTCTATGGTATCAGTTGTAATTTCTCCTTTTCCACTTCCAATTTTGAGTTTCCTCTTTTTTTCTTGGTTAATCTAACTAAAGTTTTGTCAATTTTGTTTACCTTTTCAAAGAGCCAGCTCTTAGCTTTGTTGATATTTTCTATTGTTTCTTTCTTTAGTCTCTGTTTAATTTATTTCCACTCTGATCTTTATTATTTTCTTTCTTCTACTAATTTTGGGCTACATTTTGTACTCCTTTGTCTAGTTCCTTTAGGTATAGAGTCAGATTTTTTTATTTGGGCTTTTTCTTGTTTCTTGAGGTAGACCTGTATTGCTACAAACTTCCCTCTTAGAACTGCTTTTGTTGCAACCCATAGATTTTGGTATGTCGTATTTCTGTTTTTATTTGTTTCTAGGTATTTTTAATTTCTATTTTGATTTGATGACCTATTTGTTGTTCAGTGGCCTGTTGTTTAATCTCCACTTTTTCGTGATTGATTTCTAGTATAGTATAGTATCTGTTTGTTGAATGAAAGACACTTTGGGGGAAAGTTTTCTTTCTTCATGGACAAAAGAAGGAGAGGATGGAGTGAAAAGTGTAAAAAAAAAAAACCTAAAAATCTCTATCTGGGCTTTACTTACTTCAAACAAGGAAGGATCTGTATAACTGGGCAACATAAGAAAAAAGGGACATTAGAAGACTTCTTTTGGAATTCTAGGGACAGAAGGCTGCAGGAAATAAAGTTTCCAAGTCCTCCAGAGCTTGGTCCACAATGCAGAAGCAGGGATTTAGGAATGTGACAAACAAGGAATCCATCAAAGTATGCCTCAAAACTTCTGGTGCCAAAACGAGGATGGAAAAAGTTTGACCCAAAGGGATTCCTGGTAAGCATACAGCTGGTCTTTGGTAATGAGGAGAAAGCAAATCAGGGATTTATAGGTTGGGTAACAGCCAGGCTGTGAGTTGTCACTGAGAAAACTGACACTCAAGGAGACTTTTTGTATGTAGTGATGTAAAAATGCCTTCCACTTCTTTTGTGAGAGATGTACCCAGTGGGATAGACAAGTTGGAAACCACACATACAAGATGGAATGGTTCCAGGCTTGCCATATAACAGCATCTCTTCTCCTCTTTCCCACCATATTCCCTAGAGTAACTCTATATCACAGGAAGGTAAGGCAAATAGGGGAAGCAAAATACAGCTTGAACCCTGTGTGGACTGATGAGGGACCTTGTAAATAAAAGCATAAAGTTGCTCAGCAGTCTAATCTTATTTTGTGGAGCTTCAAGTTTGTTTTGAACTCATAAAAGAAAGGATCCTAGGCCATCCTTGACATTGATACTTTTGTTTTCCTAATTTTGTACATGTGAAATGGCTCAATATAGAATTTTGCCAGGAGCTTTAATCAAGCACTTTTTGGCAATTTCCAGAGCTGATCCTTTGCTGCCATTGAAAAACCAGAGCTCATATGAATGTTTCCAGTCCTCTAGAGTGTCTCCATTCCATAAGCAGTTTATTCACAGATTCTTTAAAGTCCCTGGAAAATAATTTGGGTACAACTGGCACCAAAAAAATATTTAAAGTGTTCAAATCACTCCTTTATGGTCTCATTACCTATTTTGTCTTTATATTTTTTCTTTTATGTTGCTCTAATGTCTAGATTATACCTGTATAAACTCATGTCATCTTGTAGTTTCTACATTGACCATTCAGTTAAGAAATCGTGTTCAGTTTTCTAAATAAAGCATTCTTTTCTGTTATATAAAATAAATAAATACAGTATATACTATTAATACTTTTCACAATTCTCTATGGTCTTCTAAATACGATTTCTCTGCCTATGCCAATCCGTTTAGGTATAATTCATTTCCTATCAGAGAAGAACTTGCTTTGAAGTCATAACACATTGTGCAGTAATGACTCAATTACAAAAAGATGATTAGGTATTTTTTTATTCTTGGGATTATCCTAAACTTTACTCTTCTTCCTTGTGTTAGAATTTTTTCTTATTTTTAGAGGCTAGCTTGTACAAATTAGATCCTTGATGGGTTGGCAAACTCTGAGAACAGTTAGAATTTCCTTTTTAACAATACTTTCTGAACAATATGGGTATCCTGAAGTGGGGAGAGAGTGAACTGGTATGAGGGGGAGGTGATAATTTGTCAAAGAGCAGTTTTCCCTGGAGCTTACATGCTGTTTCCCATCAGTGCTTAAAACCAGCAGGTTGTTAGAACTAGTTACAGTATTACAGATGTTTCAAGCCATTAACATATTGTTTAAATACCATTGTGGTAGGATTTGCTAAAGGTATTTTTTTATTCTTGGGATTATCCTAAACTTTACTCTTCTTCCTTGTGTTAGAATTTTTTCTTATTTTTAGAGGCTAGCTTGTACAAATTAGATCCTTGATGGGTTGGCAAACTCTGAGAACAGTTAGAATTTCCTTTTTAACAATACTTTCTGAACAATATGGGTATCCTGAAGTGGGGAGAGAGTGAACTGGTATGAGGGGGAGGTGATAATTTGTCAAAGAGCAGTTTTCCCTGGAGCTTACATGCTGTTTCCCATCAGTGCTTAAAACCAGCAGGTTGTTAGAACTAGTTACAGTATTACAGATGTTTCAAGCCATTAACATATTGTTTAAATACCATTGTGGTAGGATTTGCTACAGATATATTTTTGTCTT
This sequence comes from Neophocaena asiaeorientalis asiaeorientalis, assembly GCF_003031525.2. Classification (NCBI taxonomy): domain Eukaryota; kingdom Metazoa; phylum Chordata; class Mammalia; order Artiodactyla; family Phocoenidae; genus Neophocaena; species Neophocaena asiaeorientalis. The sequence continues at coordinate 2,658,442 of NW_020175672.1, forward strand.
GCAAACTGGAAGTTAAATGTCTTTTCATTAATCTACCAATGTAATATTTATTTGTCCCCAGAAAAACCAAAGATTTAGTTTGCTACACTTTTTTCTCAAACACAAGAGAGGGGACAAGGTTTGACATGTGTCAGTCCTTTCCACACCAAGTATGTGAGAAGATTCCCTAGGAAATTGTTGGGTGGGTACTACATCTATTTGTGAAGTGGGTGATAAACTATTGTTCCTCTCATTTCATGACCACTAGGGAGATGAATGCAATTTGCACAGTGCAGTGGTAATAACTAATGTGACATTTTCAAAGGAATCTAATCATGGATTCTAAATATTCATACCCAGGGCCTCTGCTGAGAGATTTTTTTTCCTTTTAAAAGTGTTCTTTGAGTAGACAAACACATTGCATGCCTTTAGATAGGTAAATATTATACTTTTAAACATATGGTTTGTAGAGCACTATTCCTGCAAGTTGCTTTAGAACATTTGCTGCTAGTCATCAAAGCCTTATAATTAGGTGACCACACAATTTATCATGCAACCTTCTGAGAGTAGACGGCACCATTAATAATTATACAAAAATAAGAATCTCAAACTGATACTGTTCTGGGCAAACCAGGAGATACATTCAGTCAACACGTAATGAAGTTTTAAAATTGTTAACATTTTAAACTAATTATTTAGGGAGGAAATTAAAAAATCACATATTACCAGAAAGCCAAAAATTCATCGTGATCTGATAAACAGAGGTAAAATCTCAATTCTGCAGTTATGGAAATCCCATTAGGACAGGAATCTTTATAATGTAAATATCTGCCTCTGTGTGCACTAAAGAATTTCATTGATATTTCAGACTGAAGTTTATATGTTAAGAATCACTGATAGGGTGAGGCCTTTCTGCTGTCCTCACCGTCCTTGGTGACTGGCTATCAGTACGAAAATTTGTGAGAAAATTCTGTCTCAAGGCATTTTATTTCCAGAAACCCGTATGCTAGATTATTCCAAGAAAAGAATTTCAGGAACTAGTTTTGACATGAAGGAAAAGATGATTTCCAACTACTTCTTTCATTATATGTTTCTTTTTTCAATTTATGTTAATATGGGAGATTTTGAATTTTTAATGTGACTTAACCCTAAGAAACGCTGCCTGGGAAATAGCCAGAGGGTGTGTGCTATTATTACAAGTCCTTTAGTATCAAGAAGGGCAGTATGTATATCCTGACCTAGCTCTATTAATTTGCCTTAAGGCCAACCAAGAGAGTGTGCACTTGAAGGAGATAAAACTTTCCTTCCCCAGAGTCATTTTAGATTAAGATATTGTCCAGTTTGGATGATTCTAAAGAAATTGTACTATAATCAAGGTACAGAGCAGCTATTGGGTTTGCTAATGCTTAAGAGGAAGAAGAACATGGAAATGTGATGGGAAGACATAGTGGGATAGTGATGATCTACAAATGGGGGAAGAGGAGTCCCTGATAATCAAGTATGGAAGTCAGAACCGTCAACTGGTTTGATGTAATAGAAGTTAAGAGAATAAGAATGGAGAGAAGCTGGAATAAGCTAAATAAGATGAAACGCTTAGTTCAGGAAAGTGGAGCATGTTGCTAAGAGCCCAAAACAAGAAAGTTCATTTACAGAGTTCCTTTTGGAACATTTGATAAGATGCTAGTAATTTACAATGCAAGTAGCTACAAGGACAGAAGTTTTGACTTGCAGAGGATAGCTCTGCAATCCAGACAGCAAAGGACTTTTTACTTCTAAGGACAAAAATCATACTAAGGAAGTTTGTTAAACTTCAAAATAGAAATTGTCCTTATAATTATTCTTTCATCTTATCTCCAAAGAAAAATGTATTATTTCTAGTCTTCAAAGATAACATTCATTCAATCTTCGAAGAGGTATTGAGTTAATACAGTATGCCAGGCATTGTGCTTCCCTTCTGTGGTCCATCCATTCCTTCCTCCTGTGTTCTCTAGCTGTCTCAGCCTTCTTTATCATCTCCTTCTCATGTAATCTTTTTGTCTTTCTTCTAACTTGTGTATATTTTTCACATACTGTGTGATCCTTCAGATGTCCTACTGATTTTTTAAGCAACTTTTATTTCATTTAGCAAATATCATGTTCATTTAATGAATACTTACTCAGTATATATTGACACTTTGTTCCAGGTACTGGGGATACAGTGGTGAGCAAATAAATGCTGTTTCTGCCCTCATGGAGTTTACAGTGTAATTGGACAGCCAGATTAATTAAATAGTTACATAAATCAATGCAATACTATAATGGTGCTCATTTCAATCAAGGATTTGTATACTGTGAGCACCTATAAAATGGGAAATAAAAGTTGAGATGAGAACTGATGGAAGACATGACCTCAATGACTGAAGAAAAGATAAAAGAGATCTATCAGAAAGAACTCTTCAACATATGGACAAATGTGGGCAAGTGTGGAGAATGTAAAGAACGGATAGAAAGCAGATAAGGCTGAAACAGAGAGAGATCACAAAGGCAAGAAGGGATCAGTTCAGTTAAAACATTTTACATTTTTTTTTTTTGGTTAAAATTTTAACAACAGGTTGAAGGAAGCCATTGAAATATTATATGTAGATAAGTGAGTAGATTTGTACTTTGACAAAAAATTCACTGTGATTACAATGGGAAGAATAGATTGGAGTGTGTGGCAGATAGATAAGGCAGAACAATTGGGAGATTCTATGCAACAGTCTAGGTTGAGAGAGGATATTAGCTTGAACCTAGATGGATTTGATAAAGTTGGAGTGAAGTGGAAGTAATAGAGAGATATTTAGGAGGCAAAACCCAAAGGGCTTGAGAATGGATTTACATGGGTGGTTATAGAGAGAGAGTTGACAGGGATGCATTCAAGTTTTTGTCTTAATTGCATGATGATGACTATGCTATTTGTTGGGATAAGAACCTCTGGAAGAAAAACACTTTGTGTTGAAGTAAAGCTCAAATTTGAATTATGTTTTTGAAGTTCCTTTATATAATTCCAAAAGAGATATCAAATAAAGAGTTGATGTATCTGGAGCTTAGTGTAAAGTTTTGCACCATAGACTTTAGGAAGTTAAATTTAACAGATTAGAAGAGTAGGTTGGACATGTGAAAGAAACAGAAAAATGATCAAAGGAAGAAAACTAAGAGAGTGCTTACTTTGAAAACCAAGAAAAGAGGTTGTGTCAAGGAGTCAGTGTTCAAAAGTTGGTAAGACGCTGAAAGGTTGAGATAAACATGGACAAATACATTGGATTAGTGATGTGGAAGTCATTGGATGCTATAGCAAAAGCTTGGTACAGAGGGATGGTTGTGCAAAAGGCCTTATTGAAGGATCAAGAATGAGATGCAGGGAAAAGGAGAGTAAGTATAGAAAATCTTCTTTTTTATTTTTCTAAATTGATTAATTCATAAAATATTACTGAGAATTTGCTATATGCCGGGAAATGGCTAGGAACTAAGAATTCATAGTGAATAAGACAGTATCTGTTCCCAAGCAACTTATAACCTGGTCAGATGTCATAAGTGAATGAAACTTACTACTACACTCACTTCTTCGTTAATTAACTCTCAGATTTCTAGAATCTGACTTCAACTTTCAACAAATCGGTAAAACTCTTTTCTGGTTTCCAAAGACCTTCTAGTTATCATACTCAATGAGATTTCCTCAATGTTCATCTTCATTATCATCTGGGAATATAATACTGATCACTACATATTCCTAGAAAAGCTCTCTAAGCTATTACATTTTCATTCTTGTCCTCCTCTGTTTCTGTCAATAACTTGTTTGTTTCTTCCTAGCCTCCATCCTTCCCCTTACTGCAGGTGTTCCACCACATTTAGTCCTTGATCCTTTGCTGATGTCTCAATAAATATTCTTTCTCAGGGAACACACCGATTTTTACAGTTTTAGTTATGATAGTGGGGAGGTAGGGGAAAGCACAAATGCCTATCAATGGTAAATCTTCTTACTCTTTTTTGATCTTACATCTCTACCAGATGTATAGTTTCTTTTTTGAAGTGTCAGTGCAATCAGTGGGAGTAAAACAGTGGCTCTTTTATATGTTAATTTTCATTTCCTCATGATGTTGTACATAATTTTTATAGGTTCACTGGCTACTCTGTCTTCTATGAATGAATTATTGTGTCCTTTGTAATTTTTATTTCATTAGACCAACAAAAAGTATATCCTAAAGATGACTTTTGCCTTTGGAATAGAAATACATCACTGGCACATGCTAGACTACATGAGAGAGCTCATCTGATAATATATCTCTCATCTGTAATGGAAAATCCTTAGCAATTATATCTTCAAATATTACTACCTGCAATTTGATGTGTGTTGGATTTTTATATCTCTATTTTGCATCCTACTTTCTCTTTCATAACTTTAACTTTTTAAGTTAAAAAGCTTAAAAGCTCAATGAGCTCATAAGCTCATTAACTTTTTGTGCTCCCTTTAACCATAAAGTCTTTAGTCACATTTTTCCAATTCACTGATTCTCTCTGCAGCTTTGTTGAGTTTAGAATTTTTTCTATATCTTTGATATTCTGATAATTCTAATGATTAAATTTCTGTTGCTTTTTTCAGGTACAGTAATTCTAACTGGTTCTTTTTTAGGTCCATCCTCCTAATACATATCTATCTGTCTTTAACTACTTTACTTTTTTCTTCTTAATTTTCTAATGAATAATGATCTCATATATTTTCAAACTTATTTTGAGATTATTTTATTGTTTACATTTTATCATAATTGAATTTATGTTTTGATTGTTAAATTTGAGTGATGTGCTTCCTAATAAAATATTCGCTCTAGTGCTTTGACATATTTGTTTGTGAGATCATTTGTGGTGACTATTTCTTTCTCCATCAATTTCTTCTTCTTTGGTAATAGTTTTGCTTATCTGCACCTGGCCCCAGGAATCCTGAGGGCAGAATTAGAGGATGGTTTTTCCTAGGTCCTGTCCAAGATGGTTTCTTTACTTCCTTCCCTACAGTAGCATTCAGAGAGATTTTTGGCTTTGTTTTCTTTCTTTCTTTTTTTTTTTTTTTGCGGTACATGGGCCTCTCACTGTTGTGGCCTCTCCCATTGCACAGCACAGGCTCCGGACGCGCAGGCCCAGCGGCCATGGCTCACGGGCCCAGCCACTCCGCGGCATGTGGGATCTTCCTGGACCGGGGGGCACGAACCCGCGTCCCCTGCATCGGCAGGCGGACTCTCAACCACTGCACCACCAGGGAAGCCCTTTGGCTTTGTTTTACAGGCTCAGTAGGCCCATCTCAGTCCCAGGTTCATGCAGTAAACCTGTCTCTTCTTTCCCTACACACATAAAGTCAAACTTCCAGTTACTTCAATAATGATTCCAGAGTCCTTCATGTTCTTGGCTTGGGCCTCCATATAATACAGTGTGTGTTTTTATTCTATTCTAGAAATGTTAGCCTCCCTCTTTGAATAAGGTTATATATTATTAATGTTCTAACAATGTTATCCATTATTGGTATGTTTAAAGGTGAGGGAGAAATTCAAAGCCATCCTGACATAAAGTCCTTTGGTATTTCTTTCTTTTTTTTTTTTTTTTTTTAGGGAAGCCCTGGTATTTCTTGAAAAGCAGAATATTTACATTTCTTTTATGATTGTTACTATTATTTGGGAATGACCTTTCATACAATGAAATTTTAATTCTTTAATCTGTGTTGACTATATCTTTTTGACTGTATGTTGTTAAAAATTTGGTTATATTTTTCCAAAAGCCTCATATATCTGAACACTTAAATCAATATGTATCTCATTAATTAGAAAAATTGCATTAAAAATTCTAAGTATATATAAGTACTATTCCACGGATCTGCCTAATTATTAGTACATCAGTACCACACTGTTAAATAGTGTTTCTTTACAATTTTTTGCTTGTTTGTTTGGTAAAAATAATTCCCAGTTTTTTCTCCTTCACAGTCTTTTTTCCAGATATTTATTGGCTTCTCTCACCTGTCCTTCTAAGAAAGAGGAAGAATAATTTCCAAATTCCAAACACATTAGATTGAAATTACATTTAATTGATTACATGAGTTAAATTTTGAAAAGTTAACTTTCTTTTTACCATTAAACTTTCCCAACTGATAAAATGATATACTTCTTTCTGTTTTGTCCTACAGTAAAATTCTAATTTAAAAAAAAATTTTTTTTTCATAACACTAGCAATTTTATATCATTCTTTCTTTGTGACCAAATATTTTTGGTTATATTATCCTAAAGGCATTGTTTTTATGAAGTGGCCAATGTTTAGTATTAAAAATTAAGCAGTGCAGGAAAGTGTTAAAAAGTAAAGACAGACACTACTACCTTACCACAAATAATAACCACTCCTAATATTTAGTAAAGCAACATTTCAGCCACTTTCCTCCACAACTTACACACTGAAGTATAGACAGGCAGACATGAAAACCAAATTAATAGCATAAAAATGGGAGTATGTTCTAATGGATTTTAATGAAAATATTACACTTAATTTAATTTGCATTTAAAAGAAAAATACACAGATGTGAAACTGAAAGAACTTAGATGGTGTTTTACCAAGAAAATGTATTGCTGTCTAAAATATTTATCTTAGGGTAAGTGAAAAAAAATATTAAGAACATAAACAGTTTGAGATCTTTCTGGTTTTCTTTTCACTGCATGTACTCTTTTTAGCTTTCATTGACTTGTTCACAAACACTGATCTCTAGTTCTCAGATACGTTTTCCCTCTCTCCTTCCTCATTCCAGGTATACATGATTTTTCAAAATGTATCACATCTAGATTTTGTTTTGCAAACACAACATCTGTTGTTTTATTTAAGTTCTATTTTAAAATGGATCTTGGTTTCACACTCAGCTTTTATACCATGGTTTCATCTTTCCTGAGTCATACACTTTGATTCATGTAATTAACTGACTTATTCTTGCCAAGTGGTTTTTCAGTAGGGACACCTGGGTGGTATTTCCCTGAGTTATTTCATCTTAGAATGTCTGTCTGTTGATTTATACCCTGAGTGACAATTTGACTAAGTGTAATACTCATGGATCAAATTGTCTTCCTCTCAAAACTGCGAGACATTGTTTGATTTTTTTGGCATAGAGTGTTGCTGTGCCAAAGAATAAAGCTTTCTTTATTTTTCCCTTCTTGTAGCTGATCTTTTTTCTTTCTGCTTAGACCTCTAGGTAATTTTCTTTATTCTTGAATCTGAAAAAGATACTATGTCTCCTTATTAATTGTTTTGTATTTTTTTCTTTTCTGTTTAAATGCAAGTTATTCATTATATATTCAAATTTGGCACATTTCCTTCTTTCTCTGTTTAAGAGAAGTGTCACCCTATTATGCCTCTAAATATATTTTCTGTTCAAAATGCTGTTTCCTGTTGATTTTATCATTATATCTCTGTCTCTTTCTCTCCACATTCACATGTTTATATATATGCAAATGTTCTTACATATGCACATGAACAATATATATGAATAGGTGTCAACAATCCTCTGTAAATATTTAAATATTAATATTTTTCTATGATCATTGTGATTATCTCAAGCCTTTTGCCTACCAATATAATTTGATTTTTAACTGTATCTATTCTAGTCCTTGCTGTCTCCAATTATTCATTAGTTTTGTAGTCACGGTGTTGTATTCTAATTTTTCATGTAAATTAGTTGCTTTGTAATCTCCCTGTTATATTGAATTTATATTTTTATTAGACTCTTCTTAGCATGAAGTTTATATAGGCTTACTTTTCTGTTATTTGTATTATATTTTTAAAGATTTTTTCTTTTTATATACCATATGATATGTTTATAAAACTGCAATATTATGTTTATCCAAACCCTTATTTTGCTTAATAAGCAGATATGCTAATAGCTTAATTTTTCACAGAAATATTTGTGGATTTTCTTTGACCTACATCACCTAAGAGCAGTATTAAAGTATTGTTTGGGAAAGAACAAAGGTATAAGTATAAATTCACATTCTGTTGCCTTGTAGGGCAAGGTGAAGAGGGGAAGGGTTTTGAATGAAAAATGAAAGTTTGCTGGGATTTTCCTTCACCCCATCATTTGTGCATCTCACACCAAGGCCTGCTCCTCTCCACCAAAACTTGACTACAAGGATTTTGTTTTCTTACTTGTGTTTTCACATTTTGAATTTGGCATACAGTTGTATCCTTTTTCTTTGTTTTTGTTTGTTTTTTTGCTATTGTGGTGAGTTTTTACCACTTAAGTTAAAATGATTTTATATGTATTAGGGATTCAATGATCTAACTTCTTTCTACTAACACAGTGGATCATTTTTCTAGATTTCCCTATTTATCTTTAATAATTTGTTAAGTTTTCTGTTTTACCATTTCTTTTAATTTTTTTTTTTTTTTTTGCGGTATGCGGGCCTCTCACTGTTGTGGCCTCTCCCGTTGCGGAGCACAGGCTCCGGACGCGCAGGCTCAGCGGCCATGGCTCACGGGCCTAGCCTCTCCAGAGCATGTGGGATCTTCCTGGACTGGGGCACGAACCTGTGTCCTCTGAATTGGCAGGCGGACTCTCAACCACTGCGCCACCAGGGAAGCCCTGTTTTACCATTTCTTTACTACTTCATTTTACTTTGTGATTAAAACAAGAGTACAGATAACCCTTATAAGCAGTGGAAAAAGAATTATGACAATACATCTTACATACATTAAAGAGATCATAAAAAGTTATTATAAAGAACTCAATGCTGATGAATTGAAAATATAGATTATATGGTTAAGTAGCTACAATAGTACAACTTACCAAAACTGACATAAGGAAAATAGAAAGTATGACTGGTGTTTTATATACATATAAAAAATTTTCCCAAAAGTGGAAAAAATAGACCCAGATGGCTCAGAGATGCATTATTATTCAAGATTAGTTTAACATTTAAAAAATCAGTCTAATTTTGTACATTAATAGAATAAAGGAGAGAAATCATATGATCATCAGCATAGATGCATTAAAAACATTTGATAAATCTAAAATCTATTAAGGATAAAAACTCTTTGCAAACTAGAAATAGAAGGGATTTTCCTTCAGTCTTATAAATATTATCTACATAAACTTCATGCAAATGTCTTATTTAATGATGAAAATTGAAATCTTTTTTTTCTGAGATTGGGAATAAAACAGGGACTTCTGCTCTTTCCAACTTCATTTCAACATTTCATAGAGGTTCACACCCAGAGTTTTACAACTTTAGCACTATTCTGGGGCAGATAATTCTTTGTTGTGGGGGGGTGTCCCATACACTGTAGGATGTTTAGCAGCACCCCTTGCCTCTACTCAATGGATGCCAATATCATCCTGCCCTTGCCCAGTTTTTACAACCGAAAAAGGTTCCTAGGCATTGCTGGGGCTAGGGGAAAATCACTCCCAGTTGAGAAACACTGCTCTACTCATGCAGTTAAATAAGAAAAAGATGTATGAATTTAAAAAGAAATAATAAAATATCCATTATCTGTTGATGGTATGTGTGTGTGTATGTAGCAAATCCAAAAGAATCTATAGATGAATTATAGGAATTAATAAGTGAGTCTAAGAAGGCAGCTAGATATGTGGTCAATATATCAATATACAAAAATTTATTGTACTCCACTATAAGAAAGAAAGTAAAATTTTAAATGTTGCCATTTTTAATAATATCAAAAGATTTAAATTTAGGAATAAATCAAAAAAATGGCATGCTCATCCTCTGAGGAGAATGATGAACTATTAAGAGTACTGTTCAAAGACCCAGATAAGTGGGAAGATATATCACGTTCCTGGAATGGAAGACTCAATATTTCAATTCTCTCATATTAGATCTAGATTCAATGAAATTCTAGTAGAAATGCCAGCAGTTGTGTGTGTGTATAACTTGACATTCTGAATGTAAAATTTATATAAAAATATAAATGAATTAAGAAGAAAGACCTTTGTAAAAGAAGGACAGGAGAGGGGGAGGATTTGCACAACCAAATATCAAGACATTTATAAAGTTATAATAACTAGAAATGGTATTGGTACAAGAAGAGAGACATTTTTCAGTGGAACAGAAGACAGCTTAGAAATAGATTCCACTAATGTGGACACTTGATTTACGACAATGGTTGTATTGTACATCAATGAGGGAAGAGCAGTCTTTCCAATAAATGGTAGTAGATCTCTTGAATATCCATAATGAGAAAAAATGAGACTTGTCCTCTACCTTATATTATATACAAAAATCAATTTCTGGTGTATTATCAGTCTAAATCTAAAAACAAAACAATAAAATTCCTAGAAGAATATACAGGACAATATTTTTATGACCTTGGGATAGATGTAAATTGTAACATAGAATACAGAAAGACTATTCTTAAAGGAAATGATTGTTGAGTTGTACTACATTAAAATTAAGAACATCTCTTCATGAAAAGTTAAGAGAGTAAAAAGGCAACCTGTGGAACAAGAGAAGATGTTTGTAATGTGTACAAGTGAGGGCTTGTGTACAAATTATATAAAGAGTTCCAAAAATCAGTAAGAAAAAGATGGACATGTCATAGAAAAATGGATACAAAGTAGAAACAAGCACTTGATAAAATAAGTATATGAAAGGTATTCAGTCTCATTAGTTGTGAAAGAGCTACAAATGTGAAAAATTAAATGAGATGTATTATGCACCTACAAAGTTAAAAATAAATGAGATGGTATTTTGTTCCTATCAGTCTCAAATAAAAAGACTGACAATATTAAGTGCTGACAAGGATGCAAGCAATGGAGAGATTATACTTTAAAATTTATGAACATTTCAATCGGTACATCCACTTATACAAAAGTTTGACAGTATTTACTAGAGTTGTATGTATACATGTGGTATAACCCAGCAGTTTCATCTAAGGGTATATATCTTACAGAAATGGGTGGATGTATGTACTCAGAAGCAAGTAAAATAATATCCTAGCAACATTAATAATAAGGCCAAAAATAATGAAATAGTCCATAAACAGTAAAATAAAAATATAAATTTTTATTTATTCATATGGTTTAACCTATATAGAAATACAAGGAATAAACAACAGCTATGAATGTGAATGAATAACTGTTTTATGCAACATGTATACTTCTCATTATATAATGTGTCCCTAAAGAAGCTAGAAAAATAAAGAATAGCTAATATATAATTCCATTAACTTAAAGTTGAAAAACAAGTAAAATAAATCTATAGTATTAGAAGTCATCATAATAGTTCTCCTTGGGGAGGAGAGGAAGTAATGATGACAGGGCATCGTGAAATGTGCTTCAGGGGTACTGAGAAGCTTCTACTTTTCAGCCTGGCACTGGTGCCGTGGATGCCCACTGTGGGATAAGTCACTGAATTTTACATTCTTTTTGTGAATTTATGAGTTTATACTTCAATTTAAAATGCTGTGCATATTTTAGATAAGTACTTTTTAAATTTAGGAGCAAAGATTTTATTTTGTAACTATTAAAAATGTCTAATAATGTTATTTTCCAAATCCTGCACATCTTTGATTACTTTTACCACCTTCACCTGCTTAAGACTGAGTTTATTAAAACCCTCTACACTTATTCTACTTCTAATCTTTATTCCATGTTTTCTCCCTCCTGAGAGCTTTTCCTTTATGTCTTCCAGTGCAGTGTTGTTATTTGATACATTCAAGTTGTTTATGACTTTTCCAGTTTGGGTACACATTAGCCTTTTTTCTTGCCTGCTTAATAGTATTTTGTTCAATAGTAAGTCCTGATTCCTTTTAGTTTGCATTTTCCTAGTGTATTTCTTTCTTTTTTTTTTTTTTTGTGGTATGCGGGCCTCTCACTGTTGTGGCCTCTCCCATTGCGGAGCACAGGCTCTGGACGCGCAGGCTCAGCGGCCATGGCTCACGGGCCCAGCCGCTCCACGGCATGTGGGATCTTCCTGGACCGGGGCACGAACCCGTATCTCCTGCATCATCAGGCAGACTCTCAACCACTGCGCCACCAGGGAAGCACTTTAGTGTAGTTTTTTAATTTTAGCTTTGTATTTTTGATTTCTATTATTTACTTTTATCTCTTTTTCCTTAATTACTCCTTCTCTTTTTCACTTTTATACTTTCTACTGTTTTGGAAATTCTGGGTCCTATTTTAAATTCTATAAGTGGTTACTTTTATATTTGTCAAATACATTCCGTAATTTTCATTTTTTAATTTTTGGAATACATTTTGAAGTGGTATCTTTTCCATCCTTTTTCTTTTCTTTTTTTACATGCTCTTCTAATCTGATTCCTATTCGGTATTAAAATGTAAAACTTGGTTTCAGTGCTCACCATCAGTGAACATATGTTCCTCATTCTTGAACAATTAATTTTACTTTATGTCTTGTTAGCTTAGCTTCTATTTTCAAGAAATTGTTTTAAAGAAATGTATATGAATAATCTATTTTCTGTGGCCTTAGTTATATGTTATTTTTCCTTTTATGTTTGTTAATATTTGCTTCACTTTATTTTTTCTGTTTATAAATTCTTAGGTGAATAATTTCTGTGTAGGCTTGATACATGAATCAGGTATGGTATACAATGTATATTTGTCTGGTTTGTTGACTTGGGTGGTTATAAAATATTTTTGGATTAAGAGCTGGAATAGAGTGTGATGTGCACAGCTCTTGGTCTACTCCCAGAGTGCACTGCATTCAAGGCAGCTCCATCCTACTATAAGGCTGCTCTGCTTCCTTTACTGTTGGTGTCCATGAGGTGCATCCTCAGAGGATATGGTGTGGGACTCCCAGTCAGTATTCCCTCCGTCTAACCCTTGGCTGCCTCATACTTCCAGAGACTCTGAGATGATGAATAAAGGTGGGTTTAGATAAAGTTCTACACTTGCTCCAGATTCTGGCATTAGATTTTTCATCCATCTCTTCAGAACATAAATGTTAACGTAGTATAAAAGGTATGGATTTTAGCTTTCTTTCTGAGTTCTCAGGGGTTTTTTGTTTTGGGTTTTTTTTTTTTTTCATGGAAAATTAGGAGATGTTGTGTTGTACCCTCCTATAAAGATACTATTTAAATATAAGAATACAAGTCTACTTTAAAAGGAAATTCATATTTAATCTTAGAAAAATAGATGTATCAGATCATAAGAATCCAAAGAGAGAGAGCGGGTGGGGGAGAAATGTCAATGTGGGGGAAGGAATGTTGCAGCTGCTTTTTGGCATTTAGCAGAAAGTAGATAATGCTTGTGACAATAACAGCAACACACACTGGAAATTACAGGGCCATATTTCAAGATTGTACCTGAAAAAATCTTTAGATAGGAAAAATAAAGTAAATAATTACTAAAAAGAGAAATGAGAGGTAATTAATGAACTGGAAAATAATTATTCATAGGCTTTTGCCTCTGTTTTTTACATACTTGCTCATATTAATTGACTACAATATGCTAAGTACTTATAAGCAATATTTCATTTCCACAATAATATTATGAAATGGCTGTAACTTCTCTGTTCTATAGGTGAGGAACATACAGTTAAAATAATTTGCTTAAGGTCACAGAGCTGCCTTCATTTCCTGTCTATGATCTGGAGCAACAGACTGTGTCCTCTTCCATAGTCAGACTGACTCTTTCTACCTGGTAAAGTTAATTTTGAAAATATTGTTTATTAAATATAAAATGAAGTTATAAAGCATATATTTTATTTAAGTGTAAATGTAAAATGTGTGTTTGACAGGATTATGTTGTATATTTACACTCTTCTCACTCATGCAACCAAAGTAAATATAATTGTCAGGTCCTTCCTGATTATTCTAGAACAAATAATCACCTGTTGCCAGCCCTCCTAGGTGAAGATATACTTGCCTGAGAAACTGAAGAATATCTCTTGGGCTTTCTTAGAAACTAGACTAGGTTTCTTAGAAACTAGACTAACACTAGATTATTTCACAGCTAGAGGAAGGGTAGAAATATTATTAAGGTGGATATTAACTTTGTAAGGGCAGTAGGTACTAAGTTGTAGTTCAATTGCTACAATTGTAGTTGTCAATTGCTCTGATTACTCATATTAAATAGTTTAACATGAGTTTGGCAGCTCTACTTAATTATTAACCTTAATGTGGAGGAGTTGATGATACTACCTTAAGAGTTTTGGCTGGAAAATGACCCTTGGCATGCATCAAGAACTCCTTGGCCTGCCAAGAAGTGCAATGTTAACACCCATATAATGAATTATAATAAGCTGGTTATGTGCAACATGCCCATATTTGTCCTTGAAACTCTCTAAACCAAACATAAAATCAAGGCCATTAGGAATACATTGAACATCTTTGGGAGAGTGAAAATCAAACTCTTTATGTAGTGTAATTTCCACTTCCATACATATGGAATACAATGTGGGACTTCTGGAGCGGGCTGCCGCGGGCTCGGGCTCAGGGGCAGGCTTGACTGCACGGCCGGGGACATGCGTCCGCCGGCGGGCTGACTTCTTTGGCTTCGTGAGACCCCAGCCGGGACGCCAGTCCCCTCCAGAATGAAGGTCTTCCTGCCGGTGCTGCTGGCTGCCCTCCTGGGTGTGGAGCGAGCCCACTCCCTGGTGTGCTTCTCTTGCGTGAATAAGAACAGCAACTGGTACTGCCTGAAGCCCACTGTCTGCTACGATACAGACAACTACTGGGTGAGCATCTCTGCATCCGCTGTTATCGGGAACGTGGTGGACTTTGGCTACACCCTGAACAAGGGCTACTCCCCATTCTGCCCCATCCCGAGCGTCAATCTCCGTGTGGCGTCCGTGGACACCTGCTGCTGCCAGAGCTTCCTGTGCAACATCAGTGCGGCCGACCGCGGGCTGCGGGCCAGCGCCGCTGTACTGGGCCTCGGGCTCCTGCTCAGCCTGCTGTCGGCTCTGCTACGATTTGGCCCCTGACCCCCGGGACCCTGTGCCCGGCCCAGACTCCCAAAGCTCAGGAAAGAAGGAAAGCCCAGCTCCTCCCAGACCCAGGAGGATCTCGAAGCCTCCTCCCCTAGACTCCTCCCCCTGCTGAGCCCACTGTCTAGGCCCTGGGTCCTCACAGGCAGGCCTGCCCTCTGCACCCACACACCTGCCGGCTAACCCTTACTTCCCGGTCAGCCTTCCAGGGGGAACCTGGGAACGGAGCCTGAGGGCCCCAGAGTCAGAACCACGTCCCAGGGACATGCTGGGAGGGGCACCTGATCCCAGGCCTGCCCCTGTCCAGGCCCTGTCCGCCCGCAGGTGCGGAAGATGTGCTGTGTGGAGAGGCGCTGGTCCGTGTGTCCTGCTAGGCACGGGTGAGTGTGTGGCCAGGTCTCGGCCTGTGTCGGGGGGCGGGGATGGGAGTAAGCGTCAGGATCCCGGCATCCGCAGCCCCTAGAGCCCCAAGCGCCAGCACAGAACCCCTTTCCCCTGGCATCTCTGCACACCTCATTTCACTCACTTCAAGGGCAGCCTTTAGGAAGACATGCCTTCCACTGTCCCCAGGTCTAGGCTGCTGACCCAGGAATCTACTCCCAGCCCAAAATCCAGCTGCTCTCGGGCCCCCTCCCTCCACCGCCACACTGGAGCCCTCCTGCTGCTTTGCTGCCTCAAATAAACCCAGATGTTCCCCCCCCACCCCCCCCCCAAAAAAATGTGGGACTTCTAGCAAATGTGCCCTGTCCGTAACTGGCCAAGTATTATTCAACACTGAGCACCTCTAGGTGTCAGATGACATAAGGGACGCGGTCTTACCATTGGGGTAAGGTTCCTATACCTGAGCAGCAGTGAATCCATTGGTAGGGATGGAGCTTTGAATCAGGGATGCAGATTTTAAATTTGTTTTGCTTTCTTCTGTGTTTGATATAGAGGCTCTACCTTCCTAATAGTCTTAAGCGGGAAGGGAGATCTAGTTATCAGGCTAAGGGCAAAACATTTTTTCTTGAAATTTCTACAGAAAGATATTTCTCTACACACTTTTCTTCCTATCACCTCTTTCCATGTGAACACCCTGGAAAATAATACACAGATGATACAAAGAATGATTCAGAGATGCCTTGCTTTTCCTTAACCTTAGTTTAGAAAATATGTTCTGAAGTCTAATGGTCAAACTGGGAAGCCAAATATTAGGCAAAACTGTGCTCTCTTACACAGGTGGTTGTACTTCCCTATCTCATCACATTGACCCTGGATTTAATGAGGAGTGGAGATGGAAAGGAAGAAAGGAAAGAAATCAATGCATTTTCCACACTAGCAGCTGGTGTGCATATTACCTGGACTCATGTCCAAGGATGAGTAAGGTTTTATTTTTTTTAAATCAGTTCACAAAGGAAGGAAACAGTAGGGAATTAGAAACAGGGATCTATGGAGGGAACCTGGGCACAGGTGAAGTTCATTATAGATCTCTTGCTGCTGTTGTGTTTTGGTAGCAGAGCTTAGGTAGCTGCAAACGAGAGTAATTTATGTTCAGTTCTCCCAGCAGGACCTACCCCAAGACAGACTGTCTGGTCAGCACTCCATTCCAAGAAGAAAAAAGAAAAAACACAGAAAGGAATAGGTAAGACGCCATTTGCTTTCCTGATGTATTATTTTCTCTAAGTTTCTTAGCAGTAAACCTTTAGAATGAAAGCCCAATGGACAAACTAACTTTACCTCATGATGTGACTAATTTAAGAGAAGCTCAAAGCCTTGATCACTGTCATCTATTTCTGGCTCTCTGATTTAGCAGACAGATGAAGTGCACTTATAGCTGACAGATGTGGAAATCCATATATAGCCAGACAAATCTCTAGTGGCTACTTATGCAAAATAATATGAGTTGTTTCCACAAAGGTCAGTTGAAATTTGCATTTGAATTTTTCTTCCTGGGGTGCTTTTAATGATAGGATCAGGTCCTTAGGCTCTTGTAGTAAAATGTGCCCTCCAAATTTGTCAATTATGTTAAGGTAAAATCTGGGTTGAGGAAATGCTAAAGAAAAAAAATGTGCTCTGAATATTTACCACATACATAGAGAGTGGCTGTGAGATAACTGAATGAGAATTGTGACATTAATCTACCCTTGCAATTACTCTGTTAATTGGCAACTCGATTATCAAAATTAGAGTTCATTAAAGGTAAAATGTTTCTTCTGTAAATTTCATCTCCTGTACAAGATAATACAAAATATTATGCTCAGTGGGGAGGCTATTTTATCCATTTGGGTCTTTTTATGGCTTACATTTCTAAATACTAAATTGTGATTATTTGTCTGATTCATTCTTTTTAAAGAACTCATCATCGCTATTGTGTTTATTTATATAAAGTTAGATTGCTTTCATAAACTATCTAATCCCAGCTCTCTGCACTGTACAGTGTGTGAGTACACTTAATTTAATTCACATATTTCACTTTTTATTGCTCAAGAAAATAAACAAAAAATCCAAGGTTATTAAAAGTCAATTTAGATCTATATACCATTCCATTACTGACCCAATTTAATAATATTTTAATTAGCCTTTTCAACAGCTTGACTCTAGAGTTAAAGAAGTGTTGATTGTATAAAAATAAAGGAGTATAATCGATATTATAACTTAGCTTGAGTCCATTTGTTTTGCTTGTAGGGGGTACTCATTGTGAAACATCCTGAGATTTTGTACAATAAAGGGTATATGGGTTTTTTTTCTCTCTTATTTCCATATTTAGGACCGTTTGTTCGAATGCCATAATTTAAAAAACAATAACAAGGAAAAAAGACAAGCTACTTTAATAAACTTGATCTCTCGGTCACCGCCAGAGGTGATACATAAAGAGTATCTCAGGGCAGTAAGTTTGGTTGATAATCTTTTCCTAAAATATAGTGTAGATTACCTTTGTACCTCCAGCAACCATCTCAATGTATAGCATAAAACTCACATTCAATGAATATTTTATGAATGCATTAGTAAACATGTAAAGCAAATTCTGTTATTTCCAAGAAATAACTGTAATGATGCTTTGAAAAGCTTGATAGGTAGTTATGGATGGATATCTATAGATGTCTATGCACATACAGTTAAGTTCTTCCTGTAAAGTATGGTACTATTTGTTCAAGCTTATGAATTACTGTTATTAAAAAATACACATTTAGAATCAGAATCAGAACTTAATTGAAATGGAAAAACTGAATTCCTCTTTCTGCTTTGGGGAAGCACTGTACTGTAGTCTGCATTGTCCTCAGAAATTTCTGGGAAAAGGGATTCTCTCTTCTTGCCAAAAAAGCATATTTCAGTTAGAGTTGAAATGTCATTCTAATTTTTTAATCGGAATTTCATCTGCTGCTCTCTTAACCTGCTTCTCCTTGTCTTGTCAGTGCAATCATAATAGTCTTCACTCACAATTGCTCATGACTATGATGACTTCAGATAATTCCTGCATTGTCCTCAGATAGACCATATCAAACTCTGAACAACTGTTATGGTTAATGAAAGTCTTTTTCTCACTTTGTGAAAGAGATTTTAGTGAAGGCTGACATTGTTTTAGAGATATGATTTGTAAAATCTGATATAACAATAAAGAGTAAAATTTTTAATATGTAAAACTTAGACACGCTTGCCATTAATTGTATTGGGACAGTGATCATATTTATTTTTTGGAAAATGAAATCATGCTATAAGGCTATAGAGTCAGTTCCCTGTTTTTCTCAACTCTGAGACTGCTGAATATGAGGGGAAAACCAAACTTTTCTTAAAATTTTTTCTGCATAATTTACTTAAGTTTGGTGTTTCGGATCAAGCACTACTCTTAGCTATTTTATGTGAGGTGTATCATAGAACACTTTTTTTTTAATTGAAGTATAGTTGATTTACAATATTATATTAGTTTCAGGTATACAATATAGTCATTCAATATTTTTATATATTATATTCCATTAAATGTTATTATAAAATAATAGCTATATTCCCTGTGCTGTACAATATATCCTTGTTACTTATTTTATACATAGTAGTTTGTGTCTCAGTATCTTACTGCTGTCTTGACCCCTCCCCCACTTCCCTCTCCCCACTGGTAACCACTAGTTTGTTCTCTATATCTGAGTCTATTTCTGTTTTGTTATAGTCATTCATTTGTTTTAGTTTTTAGATTCCACATAAATAAGTGATAACATATAGTATTTGTCTTTCTTTGTCTAACTTATTTCACTAAGCATAATACCCTTTAGGTCCACCCATGTTGTTGCAAATGGCAGAATTTCATTCTTTTTTTATGAGTAATATTCCATTGTACATATATACCACATCTTCTTTAGCCATTCATCAATTGATGAACACTTAGGTTGCTTCCATATCTTGGCTATTGTAAATAATACTGCTATGAACATTGGTGTGCATGTATCTTTTCTAATTAGTGTTTTTGTTTTGTTTGGATATATACCCAGGAGTGGAATTGCTGGGTCATCTGGTAGCCCTATTTTTAGTTTTTTGAGAAACCTCCATATCGTTTTCCAGAGTGGTTGCACCAATTTACACTCCCACCAACAGTGTAAAGGGTTCCCTTTTCTCCACATTATCTCTAATGTTTGTCATTTCTAGACTTTTTTGATGATAGCCATTCTGACAGGTGTGAGCTGATATCTCACTGTGGTTTTGATTTGCATTTCTCTGATGATTAGCAATGTTGAGCTTCTTTTCATGTGCTTGTTGGCCATCTGTATATCTTCTTGAAAAAATGTCTATTCGGGTCTTCTTCCCATATTTTAATGGAGTTCTTTGATTTTTTTTTTGATATTGAGTTGTATGAGCTGTTTATATATTTTGGATATTAACTCCTTATTAGTCATATCATTTGCAAATATTTTCTATCAGTAGGTTGTCTTTCTGTTTTGTCAATGGTTTTCTTTGCTGTGCAAAAACATTTAAGTTTAATTAGTTCCCATCTGTTTATTTTTGCTTTTGTTTCTTTTGCCCTATGAGACAGATCCAAAAAAATAATGTTACAATTTATGTCAAAGAGTATTCTGCCTATGTTCTCTTCTAGCAGTTTTATGGTTTCAGGTCTTAAATTTAGGTCTTTAATTAATTTTGAATTTATTTTTGTATATGGTGTGAGAAAAAGTTCTAATTTCATTCTTTTACATGTAGCTATGCAGCTTTCCCAGCATCACTTATTGAAGAAATTGTCTTTTTTCCATTTTATATTCTTGCCTCCTTTGTTATAGATTAATTGACCATAAGTGTGTGGGTTTATTTCTGGGCTCTCTGTTCTGTTCCATTGATTGATGTGTCTGTTTTTGGTGCCAGTACCATGCTGTTTTGATTACAGTAGCTTTGTAGTATAGTCTGAAGTGAGGGAAGCATGGTATTTCCAGCTTTGTTCTTTTTTCTCAAGATTGCTTTGGCAATTTGGGGTAATTTGTTGTTCCATATAAATTTTAGAATTATTTGTTCTAGTTCTGTGAAAAATGTCATGAGTATTTTGAGAGATTTCATTGACTGTAGATTGCTTTGAGTAGTATGGACATTTTAACAATATTAATTCTTCCAGTCCGTAAACACGGGATATCTTTCCACTCCTTTGTATCATCTTCACCTTCTTTCATCAGTTTATTACAGTTTTCGGCATATATGTCTTTCATGTCCTTGGTTAAGTTTATTCCTAGGTATTTTATTGTTTTTCATGTGATTTTAAACAGGACTTTTTTCTTGCTTTTTATTTTGATAGTTCATTAATAGTGTATAGAAAAACAACAGATTTCTGTATTTTAATCTGGTATACTGCAACTTTACTGAATTCATTTATTAGTTCTAATAGTTTTTGGTGGAAACTTTAGGTTTTTTCATATATAGTATCATGTCATGTGCAAATAGTGACAGTTTTACATCTTCCTTTCCAGTTTGGACACCTATTATTTCTTTTTCTTGTCTGATTACTGTAGCTAAGGCTTCCAGTAATATGTTATATAGAAGTGGTGAGAATGGGAATCCTTGTCTTGTTCCTGATTTTAGAGGAAAGGTTTTCACCTTTGAGTATGATGTTAGCTGTGGATTGGTCATAAATAGCTTTTATTATCACTACTATGGATTGGTCTGTTTAGATTGTATATTTCTTCCTGATTCAGTCTTGGACAGTTATATGTTTCTAGTAATCTGTCCATTCTTGTAGGTTGTCCAGTTTGTTGGCATATGACTGTTCATGGTATTCTCTTATGATTTTTTATATCTCTGTGATATCAGTTGTTAGTTCTGCTCTTTCATTTCCTATTTTGTTTATTGGATCCTCTTTATTTTTACCTTGATGAGCCTGGCTAAAGAATTATCAATTTCGTTTATCTTTTCAAAGAAAAAAAGAACAGCTTTTGGCTTTATTGCTCTTTTCTTTTGGTCTCTTTTTTTTTTTTTTTTTTTTTTTTTTTGGGGTTTGACCTGCATCAGCAGGCGGACTCTCAACCACTGTGCCACCAGGGGAGCCCTTGGTCTCTATTTTATTTACTTCTTCTTGACCTTTATTATTTCCCTCCTTCTGCTGACTTTGGGTTTTGTTTGCTCTTCTGTTTTTTTAAATACTTTAAATGGTAGGTTAGGTTGTTTATATGAGATTTTTCTTGTTTCTTGAGGTATGCCTGTATCACTACTAACTTCCCTCTTAGAGCTCTTTTGTTGCATCCCATAGATTTTGGAAAGTTGTGTTTACATTTTCACTTGTCTCAAGGTATTTTCTGATTTCCTCTTTGATTTCTTCAATGACCCACTGGTTTATTAGTAGCATGTGCTTTAGTCTCTACTAACATAGGACTCTCAATCAACTGAATATAATACAGGAAAAGTAAGGACTTCTTATTGTGTTTACCTTTCCTTTTTCAAGTGTCTTATCATTTGTTTAATGTTAATTAAGTCACAATTATTTCTATAAGGCTTTTTCCCCCCCTCTATTAGGTGATAAACTCCTAGAGAATGGAACTTGTATACAATTAATTTATATATATTTATATTCCATATCATCAACCACAATGCATTGTACATTCCAGGTGATGAAAAGGTACTTATGGAATAAAACCAGAGCAAATATTTTTATTTGGCTTCTATTTCTTTATAGGGAAAAGAAACTCACTGAAGATAGTTTAAGTTGGTGGTAATTTATCATAAAGATAAATGTGACAGTAAGAGAGAAGCTAATTAAAATCTTAGATTGCA
Organism: Neophocaena asiaeorientalis asiaeorientalis; assembly: GCF_003031525.2. Classification (NCBI taxonomy): domain Eukaryota; kingdom Metazoa; phylum Chordata; class Mammalia; order Artiodactyla; family Phocoenidae; genus Neophocaena; species Neophocaena asiaeorientalis. Next base: position 2,680,563 of record NW_020175672.1, read on the forward strand.
AAATATATTAGTATGTGGTCTTAGAGATACTGTAAGTAGATGAAAGTTCTAGATCTATGACAGTTCTAGCAATTTCAGCACCGGAATTCATGAATTTTTACTCTAGTCCTTCATTATTTCTGCTTCCCAACAACTTGCCAATGTGTCTGTCTTTTTCACTTTCTATTCTGAATCTCTAGCAAGATATTGTCAAGCTTTTTCCAGCCATGCCCTGAGAATCTTCTTTCACAGACAGTATACCTACACTTCTGCCCATTGAAAACCACTTTTATAATGTATATTCTTTCAATAGTTCATTGTTCTAGTTGCCACAGTTTCTTTTTATTGATTTTTGACTCATCTTGCCTCTCTGAATGCAGTCTTTGCATTTTAGATTTTATAGCTAGCTACTTGATTCTCTTTGGATTTCTATGTGCAAGAATACAGATTAATTGGCTCAGCTAACTTAGATCAGAACTCTCAAACCAGACCATTTCATAGATAATTAGCCAACCAATGATTAGGCTGTTCTTGGGTCACATGATCTCTGTCCAGGGGTAGGGAGGGGCATTTATATAATCCACATGTGATGCTGTCTCAGCTAACATTGTGGGTGGAGAACTCTCTCCTAGAAGTGACGTTAAGTATGGCCTTATATCTTAATGGTATGTCAAATACACTTCCTGTGAAATATTACTTAAAGATAAAAAGATCTCAGACAACTTATTTATCTTATATCTGAGTTTCTAATCATAGAATATTTATTTTTAAAACTATAAGCTAGAGTTTAAATTACTCTCTGTGAGGAAGTTGGCTCTCTTAAATGGTTCCACTAATTCTCAAACGCTATATTCTTTATTATTTTTCCAGCATTGGCTCAAATTTTCCAGAAGTATATAAATAAATAATTAGGGTCCAATTTATTACTTCATTTAACCATTTAATATCTAAGGAGATCGAATGTAATATTAAAGGAGTATGTGAGCAAAACCAAAATAAATATTGTGATATAAAGAACAATTGTATATATATATGTAGGGAGGGAGAGTTAGAGAGTAATAGCCCAAGATAGAAGACTAGACTATGGTGAAGATACTGTAATTGTATCATGTGAACTGAATTAATTTAAAATATGTCCTTTCTACAAGGATAAATGTATGTATACACATGCATGCACACACACACACACACACACACACACACATACACACACAGAGTTTAAAGACTTCCCATCAGAGAAGTGGAATGTGAACCAAGGAAGAATATATTTCATCAATAAGGCTTGCAGGAGAGTTAATAGGCTGCAGAAAGTTAATAAGGAAAAAAGGAGCCTGAGATAAGGAAAGTGAAAAAGCATTGAGGAGAAAAGATGAGGTTTTACAATCATATCAGTAAAAAAAGAGATAGAAAATAGGCTCACTAATAAATTAGGGGAGGTATGAAATTAAAGAAATCAGTGATAACCTCAAATGACTGAGGTGCTAAACTACTTTAACAAGAAAAATGGAGAAAAGTAATATGCATAATTAGAACACAATAGAAATCTTGCAAACACAGAAATTTATAAGAGCAGGAAATGCACACTTGAGAAACTTGGCTAAGGTGGGTAAAGCACATTGACATAATCTATTTTGCATCAGTTTCAGGAGAGTAACATAGACTTCACATATGTTAACCCCAGAGTGTTTAAAATACTCCTTTGATTGGATTGAAATATTATCCCTTAATTGTCAATGGAGAATAAAGATGAAATTCCAACTGCTGAAATATCCTTGACAGGAAAGACTATTCTGAGTCCTTAGTCACTAAACAGATGTGTTACAATTTAATAAAGTTTCCAAATAGGTCCTGTTGTCATAGCTCTGATAAATAAAGGAAGCTGGATATATAATGCAGGAATCAAATAGTATAAAAATTCTGCTGTGGTGATACATATTCATAATCAAGAAAAGAATAAAGGGAAGAGCAAAGTATGAGCCACTGAGAACTATTTAAATGTTAGTCCTAAAGAGGTTTTATTTAAAACTGAATAAAGCATAACTTTTTTTTTTTTCTATTCCATAAGCTTGTTTAGTAAACCTGGTTATGGTCACATATGCAGCTTATGCAGACATTATTTAGACATTATTTGACATTACTTGGCTAACTAAACTTGGAAAAACCAAATATTCGATCTTTAGTTTCTTCATCTGAAAACTGGGTTACTGAAGAACAAATATTAAATGATACATACATGATAGTCTTTATTATTACGAATTTTGGCATTTAATTAATATTTTCCCAATCAAGTAGCAATCCCTGCCTTAAATTCTCTTTATTTTTTCCATACATTTTTGGACTTCTCATTATTTTTCATTACTAATAACATTTTAACAATGTTCTACATAGTTTCTTTTGTCCTTGGTTAACTTTTTATTGTTGCTGTTTTTAACAATCATTTTAAACCCTGAATTGAATGCAGTCCTCCCTGTAGTCACATGGAGTCACAAGCATATGTTCCACAGATCTTTCAGTGTACAGCCAGAATCATTTTGAATACGACAAAAGCTAGGTATTGAAAAATGAAGTCAAATATTCAAGGTCATTTAAATTACTTCCATAGTCGGTGCTATTAGTGGCGGTTGAAGTTTAGACATGATATCTCTGCAGATACAGTCAATTTGAAATAACTAATATCTTTTGTGAGATCGTTTCACCAGGACTAACAATACTTAATGTACCTTTGCTAGATAATGTTAAAATACTGAACACTTAGTGTCACGTACTTTTGAATTAGACAGAAAAACCATTCATAATGATTTAGCATTTTGATTTCTTAAACTGTTGTTATGATCATTGAATCTTCCATTATAAACTGAACTTATTCTACATTCAATCTAAAATCCTGGAGCTGTGGTAGAACATATAAACTTAGGAAATATATTGATTCTTGCAAACACAAGTTACCTATGGCATATGGGCAAATCAGGTGAACCAAGTTTGGAGATTGATGCAGGAAGGGAGGATGATGTTTAAGAAGAACTGTAAACCTAAACAATCCTCTGCAGAATCTTCTGTTCTTAGTTTTAAAAGCAGGAGCTCAAGGTAAATGTAAGGCTTTCCAGTATAGCAGTGGTTCACAAAGGACAGTCCTCAGGTGGGCAGTATCAACATCACCTGGAAACTGGATAGAAATGCAAATTCTCAGGCGCTGCCCTGGACCTACAGACAGGGCCCAGTAATCTGTGTTTTACAGATTACTGTAATAAGCCCTCCAGGTGATTCTAATGCAGGTTAACATTTGAGAACTACTGTATGACTTTTTAAAAGTGTAACCTTTAGGCAGAATTATTACATTTTAAGTTGGACAGAATCTGGGCTGTCATTTGTGTATATATATATATATATTTGAGATTTGTTTAATTTTGAAAAAGACATACATGTTTAAACTGAGTACTGATAGTTTATAATAGCATAATTGTTAATACCTGTTTATGTGTCTGGCCTTTTGAGTTATTATATTTCTTTTTCACAAGAAGTCACACTCTATGTACATATCAATTTTAGGTTACTTCAAAAAGTATTTTTCTTAACTTTGTGTAGAGGTAGAATAAATTTTAAGTATTCAGAATTTAAATTCTTAGGTAGAAAATTTCCTTGTGATTTAAATAAAAACAAGAAAAATCTCTTAGTACACTGATGTTTTATAACAGATTCATTCATTTATTCATTCATTTCCTCCACAAGTCTGTGAGAATCTGTTATGTGTTAGGCCATATTTTCGGTGCTGGGAATAAAATCATACAAAATAAACTTCTCCCTAATAATTTATAGTAATATATATTCTTAATTCACCATTTGGAATTAAAATTTACCACATTTAGTTGATCACACTGCTCTCATTTTTCATCTCCTCGATAACATTTTAGTTCTAATTTACTTTCTAACAAATTCCCCTTATATTAGTGTTTGGGATGGTTAGGAAAAATCATCCCTAAAGAACTATATTTGGGTGCCAAATGCACCTCAATATACTAACTGGATGACCTTCAAAAAGTCAGCGTTCTGAACCTCATCAATTTCATTTGCATAATGGTAGCCATAACAGCTCTGAACTTAACCCACAAACTATCTGAAGAGCAAACTAGATAATGAACATGTAAATTTACTGTGACTGCTATACAGTTTTACATGTGTTGTGTGTTTTTTAAAATTGTCTATAACAAGCCACCATTTATAAATTAATCAATTTCATACATTTGAATTCTGGCTCGGATACTTACCTGCTCTTTGACCTTGGGTAAATTACTCCATGTCTTTGTACTAGAATTTCCTCAAATTAAAATGGTGGTAACATATTTAAAAAACAAATGGTATAACCGGTGTGCCTAGACTACTATTTATTACATTGCTTAGATATATTTAACACTTACTATCCTTGTTATTAAACTATTTTTAAAAAAACCTTATCACTAAAACAGTATTCAGGCTAAACTTAAAATACTTAGGACTCTGTATTCCCTTATCTCCTTAAACATGAACATTAAACCTCTTACTGCAAGTTAGGAGTTTCATTTAAACCTCTTTGACATATTTTAGAACATGTTTGTTTTGAAGGAAAAGAATAATGATTTTAGCTACTTCCTTGGCTCTTTCTGATGAAGCAAATGTCTAAAAGAAGATGAAGTTATTTGAACTTTTTGGTCTTTTGGATTTCAGAGGAACTTAAAATTTCATTTACTGATATAACTCTAGTGTACTCCAAATTAAACAAAACCCAACTTTTAGCTATTGGAATTAACTAAAACCTTTTCCATAGAGGTCAGTTTGTTTGCTATTTACTTATTTTGCCTATATGTCTCAGTGATATGGATAATGAGGTAGTCATGGTTTCTTACAAGACACCAAGGCAAGAATATATAGCAGAATAACTGAAAGGTAAGTAAAAGTATTACTGTTGGAATTAGATTTTTGACCCAATAATATAAACTTAACTAAATGATGGTATTGTTCCCTAGCTGCAGGTAGCCCACTAAACCAGTTGGACAAAAATTATGTTGAGGCTCTTGTGGAGCTGTGAGAGGCGTGTGTGTGTGTGTGTGTGTGTGTGTGTGTGTGTGTGTGTGTGTGTGTGTGTGTGTTGGGGATGAGAAGCCAGGATTGAACAGCTGTAGCCAGACAGAGAATCATCTCTCCTTTGCAGCTGCCTTCCAAGGCTCATGACCTGGTGAGCTCATGGACCAGCTGAGGTGTGCTTTGCTTAGTGAGGAGAATTTTAGATCCAGCCTCTGATGGGGCCCAAATCGCTCCACTAGCCTGACTACCAGCCTTCCCTGGGTAACCTAGGAAACGACTACTCCCTGTCTCATAGAGGCAACTTATCTACCAGGGTAAATAGGGTAGCTCTTTGATGGATAACACATCTGGAAGGGAAGCAGCAGGAACCACACACACCTGGAAACCTGCAGTTTCAATCTCAGAAGCTATATACCATGTTTTCTTTTTTATATTCAATATTTCAGCATCTATGTGAATAGAGTTTTTACCCCCCTTGAAAAGTTTAAGATTTTTGTTTGCATCAAACAAAAATCAAAAATTTAAGATTTTTGTTTCATAGTTCTCCACTAAACCCGGGCTTTGTTTATTTGTTTATTTTACTTAGACATTCCTACAAAGTTCCACATCCTTTTTGGTCACTTTCCATAATGTGCTATCTCATTAGAACCCAGTGAAAATGGCTGCAGGCTGGCTGACTTCAAGCTGAATGGATCTGGCAGAGCACTGATTTTTTTCCTGGCCATCAGCAGATTTCAGCATACTTAGGTGAATTGCCTTTGCTCTGAATGAAGTTTTAAATTGATCATGTGCACTCGGTAAACTGGTTGTTTTGAATACACAAAGTGAACATGCAATCTTCTAAAAGTTGAGGTTGTTCTCAAGTATCACAGAAAGGCATCTTTACAATAGTCTGCGTGTTTTCAAACCTAAATATGGTGAAAGCAGACATGTGCATCTCCATGCAAGCTGGTCAGCAGCAGGCAAAAGCAGCCCCCAAATTCAGGAAAAAATAAACCAAATGGGTACTAATTTTAGGATCACAATTTGGGACTTGCTATTAAAAGTTTAAAAGTAAAAATTTTCTATGCAGCAATCATACTTGTAGCCCTTTTTTCCTTCAGATGAACACAAGTTTCAGGGGGAAAAAAGCCTATGTTAATACTAATTGCAGTAATGTTTGTATTGGGGGAAAACTGTAAACCACCCCACTGCCTAACAATAAAAATATGTTAAATAAAGTAATATTAATAATACAGTTTTTGAAAAGAATGAGAAATGCATTCCTGTATTGGTATGGAAAACTGTCTAAGACAGTCTTAGAGAAGAGTAACTTATGGGATGACAGTTGTGAAATTTATCTATCAATTCATCTACCTACTTACCTCTTCATCCATCTTTCTATATAACCATTCACAAAGATACATAAAATATCAGGAAATATGAACAACAAGAAAATATTAACAATGACACTTTCTGAAAAATGAGGTTAGGAGAATTTGTGTGGGGAGAATTTTACCTGTTGTTTTATGCTTTTCTATATGTGTTAGTGGTCCACTGCTGTCTAACAAAGCACCCCAAAGCTTGGTGACTTCATATAACAACCATTTATTTGTTTACAAATCTGTGGGTGGCAGTTTAGACAAGGTTCAACTGGGATAGCTTGTCCTTTTGCTCTGTCATGTCAAGGTTCATTCCTGTGTCTACAGTGAGTTGGTCGGTTAGTTAGGGACTGCTAATCCCTAACGACCTACTCCCATGGCTGGGGCCTGTGCTGGAATGGCTGAGACAGCTAGGCTTCTCTCTCCGTGTGATCTCTTTCTAAATTTGTTCACAGGCAGTAGTCTTCCAAGAGAACAAAAAAACAAACAAACAAAAACCGCAAGCCCTCTTGAAGCCAAGGCTTGGTAGTTACCTAGCTTCACTTTTGCTGTTTTCTATTGGTCAAAGCAAGACCAGCTCAGATTCAAAGACAGGGAAAATCAACTGTGTTTCTTTTTTTCCTTTATTTTTTATGTAGTCAACCCCTTTATTAAACTTCTTTGGTAATATCTGCCACTGACTTGTGCTGTAGAAATCTACCTTAAGATATTTGATTAATAGCTACTGTATTTTTCCTTGTATATTAGTATTTTAAAAGTGAGAAAAATGTTCATGAAATATAAAAGGGAAGGGGAGTATATTAGAACAGAAACATTTCTGATACTTAGCTGCAAACCGCTATTTCTTGATGAGAGGAACAGTAACAAATCTGTGGCCACATTTAATCCAACACATTCTACTACTTGAATGTTTTACAATAAGCATTAATTGTTTTAATAAGAATAATAAAAATAAAAACCATTAATATGAAGTACTGGTTTGTCTAACTGCCATCTCTGCCTTTGAACTACACAAGAGCCTATTTCTATTTTATCAATAATAACAAAATGTGATTACTGGTTAGTTAGGAATGATTGATCCTGTAACTTATACCAAAAAAAGGTTTGGGTAAGTTTCAGTCTCTGCAAAGAGATCCATTCCAGATGTGAAATTCGAACATGCATGTGAAATGCACATATACTTTTATTTACTAGTAGGCACTAATAACTTGCCCAATCAGTAAATAGCCTTATATGAAATTGCATTATCTTTTGTTGTGTCTGTGGGTAGTTTTAATAGAATTAAAAATCTTTCTTCCTAACAAACATTTACCATTCAGCATTTTAATGACACAGTGCTCTCTATGCTATGCAGTAATGCCCTCCTAAAAGGAAATGTAAATAGAAAAGTTATGAATTTATTTTCAGTGGTCATTGTAATTATTCCTTAGTTTTCTGCCTAAATGAACCCAGTGATTAATGGTCTTATTACAGGTAAGCAAGCCCTAATGTTTTAGTTTCAATCATGGAAAAGGGTTATCCTCTCCTGCTGCATTGTTAGAATTTACTTGTTCCCTCACAACTCCTGTACTTTTCCCTCTCCTCTGACCCAAGTTTGAGTCTCCTCAGTTATAGAAATCCTTAGCAATGTAATATGAATTAATTTTGTCATGACAATTGTATCTCTAGCACTTGTCTTGTTTACTCTGTATCTACCTTCGCCTCTTCCCTCTCACTGGCACTCCAGAGCCAGTTTCCTCTCCCAGTCCTTGGCAAAGCAGAAACAAAGAGGCAGAAGCAAAATTTCAAAGGAACCACTAGCCAGTGAGCCAGATGACAAGTCTCAAAGAAACGCTTGCTTGAAGAGCCTAGTTTTTTGTTTGGTTTGCTTGTTATGTTTATCTCTGAAATTAGATATGATCTGCCGTGGAAAAGAGAAAAGACAAATGGCCCAGTGGTGAAGCTAATGTACGTGTAAGAGAGGACAAAAGGGTGAGGTGTTCTCAAAGCTGAAGCTGAAATTTTCTGTTTCTCAGCAGAAAACAGAACACTTAAATTAGGACAATGCAGGAGGATGATGATAAAATCACTATGTTCAAAGGTGGGGTCTTCCTGTGTAGAGAAGCCCCAGGGCTAGTGCAATACTCTGGGGCTGTTACCACGCTAGGCAAAAAGGGGTAAATGAGGAGACTTTGTGATTCATAGGTTAGGGGGCTTGGCCATCTAGAGATGACCAGCAAAGTAAGGATGTGGGGCAATAAATACTCTGAGCTCAATCGGCTCCCCTCTTTCTACTCCTGGGATGGCTCCCCACTGGCCAAGCCCAAATGAAAGCTAGAGGGCAGGGAAGTCTTTTGGTAGAGTCCATTCAGGATCAGTCTCTTGATCCAAGAACAGGGCAGAGAAGAGGATAGATGGGTTCCTAAAAGGCAAAGAGAAGATAGATGGTCCAGAAAGCAAAAAGAGGTACGGTGGGAGTGAGACAAAGAAAGGGAGGGTGTAAGAGGAAGAGAGGTAGGAGTAGCAGAAGGAGAGAGTGAATGCCTGAGGCTGTAGCTATTTGTCAAGCTTTTTTTTTTTTTTTTTTTTTTTTTTTTTTTTTTTTTTT
>NW_020175672.1:2689657-2742181 GCF_003031525.2 Neophocaena asiaeorientalis asiaeorientalis
TTTTTTTTTGCTGTACGCGGGCCTCTCACTGTTGTGGCCTCTCCCGTTTCGGAGCACAGGCTCCGGAACCGCAGGCTCAGCGGCCATGGCGCACGGGCCCAGCCGCTCCGCGGCATGTGAGATCTTCCCGGACTGGGGCACGAACCTGCGTTCCCTGCATCGGCAGGCGGACTGTCAACCACTGCGCCACCAGGGAAGCCCATATCAAGCTTTTAGTTAGGAGCCCTAACAATGGTTTTCACACAAGAAGTGTGAAAACTGATTTTCATTTGCTATTTATCAACCTTGTAAATGTTTACATACTAGTTCCCTTCCTTGGTTAGATTGTAAGCTACCTGAGGGCAAAGATCCTGCTGATTTATTTACTAAAGTATCCTCATTAAATATTTGTTGAATTACAGTGACTGATAAGTGCATTTTACTGATTTAAGTGTTTTGAAATATCAAGAATAACTTACATGAAGACTTTTGAGGCTATGTCACTTGGTTCCAGTGATACCACCTTACAATGCACAAGAATGTTAACGTCCCATCAGCTGTCAACATTGTGATTATTAATCTACCACAACTTTTGCTGACAGCAGAGAATCTCTGCTCCTACAATATTAGTTGGTTTGCCAGAGAAGTTTACCAACAGCTTGAAACTTTCATGATGAAATGACTGGTCAAGTTACTGTTGATGGCATTTGGCCAGAGCCATCCATCACTAATCCTGGGAAGCAGGACTATCTAATGGTTCCAGTTTTATTCAATCTATTTTATGCAGCCATGCTTGACTATGCAACAAGAGACCTCAGGGTTGATATTAGGATATATTTTGACCTCCTAAAAGGCTTCTCCACTTCAATAACTTGCAATCCTCCTCAAAAGTCCTTGAGGCAATCACTCATGAACTACTGCTTCCTGATGACAACATACCCAACATGACCTGACATGGATTACAGAAAACGTTGTAGGCTTTGTGTTAGGAGTTGTCTATAAGCTGGGGGTGCCTAATACATGCTAGATTTCACTAACAAAATCCTAAAACAGTTCAACAACACTAATTCTTCTGAAAAACTGTTGACCATTTTTCCTTTGTCGTTTTACTAATAATCATCAGGAAGATAAGTAAATTCAGGGTGAATACAGTAGATTTGCGGTTACCAGAATCATCAATAATTATCACTTTTTATAATCAGATAAAATAAATTTTGCCTTCCTGAGTGCATAAATTGGGAAGCATTTTTTGATTGACTATACTATACCAAATCTTAGAATTCCCTCCCTGATAGCTGTATAACTGCCAGAAAGTGAAATTAAAATGGGAAGATCCTCTACTCACACAGTATATTCAAGCAGGAAGAGATCCAAGAGTTTATTAACCCAAGTCTCTCATCTTGCATAGGAAAGGTAATTGACTTGGTCAATATCATACTACTGACTAATTTCAGAAGCTGGATTATGCTCCAAGTACCTTGACCACCTCAATGTTATTTTCATTATTCTAATTTGAATGTTGTGGTAGCAAGTTTCCAAAAGGGTCCTCAATGATCCCTACCACCTGGTACTCATCATGCCCTTATGAAATCTCCTACCACACTGTATCACAGTTGGTGTCCGTGACAAATAGATTACAACAGATTACTGCACTTCTGAGCTAGGTCATGAAAGGTACTGTGGCTTCCTCTTCACCCTGATCTTGTTTCTCTTGGGGGGAGCCAGCTGTAAAGTCTGGGCGGCCCTATAAAGAGGCCCATGTGATAAGAAACTGAGGACTACAGCCAATAGCCAGCAAGGAACTGAGAGCTCTTGCCATCAGCCATGTAAGTGAAAGCAGATATTCCTGACCCAGTCAAACCTCAGGATGAGTGCAGCATCAGACAACATCTTGTCTCAACCTCATGAGACCCTGAACCAGAATCACTGAGCTCAGCCACTCTAAGACTCCTTACCCTTAGAAATGATGAGAGACATTACATTTTGGTGTTTTTAGCTGCTGACTTTTGCAATAGTTAAGGTTTATGCGGCAATATAACTAGTACAATGTGTTAGTAAAAAATTCCCTCCGTATGTCAGGCAGCTATGAAATGAGGAATCGCGGTAGTTAAAAAGGTCTGGAAAGACCATCCAGGCAGTGGTTGTAATCTGTGATCCATGAACTCCTGGGCCCATGAATAGACATTAGGGATATGTGAACCCCCCAACTTACATGTGGAATTATATGGCTATCTGTGCAAATGTTTGCTTTTTTCTCCTAAAAAGGGTCTCATAGTTTTTGTTTGATTTTCAAATATATATATGATTTCCTGCATAGTGAGTCACTGGTCTATGGCCCTACTATAATATTATGTCCTGAGCGCATTGGGTACAGTCAATCACCCTCTTTATTGTAACTTTAGAAACTTTCCATAGTGCCTTACATAGTGGGACCTCAAGAGATGGATGTTGGTTGAGGGACTGAGTAGGTTCATATACTTGTGTGCACATATACCTGCTATGGTTGGCAAACTCCGTAGCCATACACTCTCAGCTGTTTTTGCAACTCTGATGCATCCCTCATCTCTTGTCACAATTATTAGATATATAAGGGTGTTTAATTCATGACTTTGGAACAATCTGAAGATAAGTGGCTCAAACTGAGATTGCTTCTCTGGTCTTCTTAGCATGGTGCATTCAAAAGCTAGAGAGTGAAGTAGCCATTAAGTATGCATAAAAGAAATTTCTGGACACATTTTTTAACCTTTTTTTCTATGCTTCACACACAAAGAGTTTGCTGTAACAAATGTTGACTTTCTCTTAATGTTTTTGTTTAACTTTCAGCAGTGCAGGAAAACCATTACCTCCTCAATTAAAAAAAAAAAAATGTCGTAGAGTCATTTGCTATTTTGACTGCTTATTGCTTCTGTCACGGCTTTAGAGTTGAACCTACCACATTTACTAACATCCTGCCTGTCTTTCGGTAAGTAGTTAATTATAATCTCATGCAATCTTTCTGGAAACCTATATGCATTAACAAAATTGGTTTTCTTTCAATGGTGGCTATGCATTGATGGATCCCAGTTTCACCTATGTTTTTACTAAGGGTAATGCTGCTCAGGCCCATACAATGGACCCAAGTGTGTTTATTTTAAGAGCTTTGTGGAATTATACCCACTTCCATCTTCAAAGTAATGTTTGAAGTTCCTGCTGCAATCTTGATGAGCCCTGTACTCATTCACTACTTACCATTGTGCTGGTATTTCGCAGGCCCCTGGTAACACATTCCTCTTTAATTCAACAAAAATTAGCTTCCATCTGAAAGTTACCTTTATGAACTTTCTCTTTGAAAACCACTATTTTCTCAGTTCTATTGTTTTCAACATATTTACTTACATCTGGGAATGCTTCCAAAGGAGCTTTAAGAAATTATTGTACACTCACTGGGGCCAGGGGAAATACTTCTGTTGGAAGTTCTGAATGCTGCCACATGGAGAACAAATGAGGGCAATTAATCCTGGTAATTTTCAAAGTGAAAATACTTTATAACATGAAAAATATAGATTTAACAAATTGACTTTTCCATTTGAGATGTGTTTTCTCCTTTATCTTGAGGAAATACACATAATTGTACTTTTTGTCAAGATGCTAGTTAATACTTAGGAAATACTTAGAAAAAAAAGAGAGAGGATGAAAGCAGATACATATGTTTAAGCCATATAAATAATTTATAGCCTCACAATAATGCATTATAATATAGGCCAGACTCAGCATGGTAATTGAACTGCTCATTAAGTATCTGTTAATGCACACCCTCATATCTCTAAGTCTTCGAGGCCATTCACAGTTCTGCTCATTAGGCCCAGGGTGAATTACCCACTCTCGAATCCCTTTGGCTCCATTCATTCCTCAAGTTATGCATGCACATAGTCAAAAGATGTTTGTGTTGCCTACTGTATGCTATTTGCTCTGTGCTGGGCTGTAGAAATACAGAAGTAGGGAAAGAGAAAATAATACGAACTTGAAGACTGACCTAAACTCAAACTTTGGTCCAGTTTCTATTTTGTATTAAGCATAGAAAAATGGTCCAAAATATATCCAGGAAATTTCTTCTGTGCATTTTGAACGGTTCCTTCGCTCTCTATGTAGCACTGCCAGGAACATTTCCCTGCACCATGATAGAAGAATTAACTCAAGTTTTCCAAGTAGCATGTTCTATAACTTGCATCCATATCCACTACCTTTGTCTTAATCACAGAGGTTCAGAGAAGTGAGATGGGCTCCTCTGAGAACCTCTTCATGCGGTGCTTATATTAGCCAAAAATTCATCCCTAAATTATTTAATAGACCACACTGGCTCCTTCTGTTTATAATGCCGTAATTTTATTTGAGGACTATTTACATCACCTACATTTTTAGAATGTTTATGCATTGTGCTGACTTTTAGACATATAAATTTGATAGAATGTGGATAGGGGAGATGGATAAAAGGTATCTGTTTTCTAGATGGTATAAATGGGTAAGCAGTGGTGATCACTGATTTTGATGGTTGCTTAGAAGTTTTGAAGTTCAGCCATATACTATATAGTTTGTTTTCTAAGAATGTATTTTAGAGTAATTTTAACCAAGCTAAAATCAAGGTAATCAGTTTCTGAAATCTGAAGCTATAATGAAAGAAACAGAAGTGGGAAGGTGAATAAACATAAGACAGAATCAAGAAGAAGAGAAAACCAATCATTGCCTAGAGAACATCACTACAGCACTCTTGGAAAGAGAAAAGATTGATAAAGCTATCAACTGAGAAGGCATGATTTAGATGTAGAAGGCTAAATCTATAGAAGAAGCCCAATCACTGGTTCTGAAATGTTCAGATTCTTAAAAATGAGAAATATAAGCAAGATGCTTAAAAATCTTTAGTGTTTACATACTTTAAACTGAGTTTGTATCATTTCACTCACCCTTGAGGAGACTGTACATTTGTATTGGTTTTACTTCTAATTGAACTATGTAATACTTGTAGAAAATCTGAAGTCTACAGCTCACTGAATTTTCAGAAGCTAAAGGCAATTGTTTAACTACCACCAAGATCAAAAAGCATTATCAGCACCCCCAGAAGCCCCCTTTATGTTCTCTCTAGTCACTAACCCATCCCAAGGGTAACCCTCTCCTGGCTTCTAACAGTATGAGTGGTTTTGCCCATTTTCGAACTTTACATAAAAGTTCTTTACAGTCCAAACTCTTGGCTCGGGCTTCTGTTTTCTGACTGTGAGATTCATCCATATTTTAAAATGTATTTGTAGTTCATTCCTTCTCATTGCTATATAGTCTACTATCCTGTGAATATGCCGCCTGTGTAATTATCCACTCTACCGCCGATGCACAAAAATGAAGAGCATTTTGGAAGCTACCACTTTGGGCCTCTTGAGCTCTGTGCTGCTATGTACATTTTCTGGGCCATAAGGCAAGTACATGCTCAGATTTAGTGGCTACTGCCAAAGAGTTTTAAAAAGTGGTTGTAAAGCTTGGGTTTTAAATACAAAGAAGTCAGCACTGCTTGGTAGAAGTCTAATGGCTGAATTTGCAGACTACAGATGAAATTGTGTGAGGGAATTAATGAAACATCAGCCTGTGAATGATTCTTCCCCTTGTAGTCATATCATATTTTCTCTCCAGAAGCACATCTCTTGAGGAAGAATGTATAGACAACAGCCATTACTTTCCTGACATCCACTTGGCACCAGAGGCTCACTGAAAAAGTCAAAATATTTGGAAGTGCCTCTATGTCAAAATATGCCTGAGGTTGGAGTGTAAGGGGGAAAAAACGTGCACTTCTTTGTAACCTATACCAAGTGGGTAAATTAGTAGAAATATTTTTCAGCAAACAATAAAGTTAGCTGCACACATATTATCTTTAGAGTTGAAATGGGGAAATTGTGAGATGGAATAGGTTCACAGGAGATATTTTCAAATGAAAAATAACAACTATCTGGAATTTTAAAAATAGTTATATCTGACCATTATATTACAAATTTTCTTAATAAGTTTTAAATGATGGCTCCCTCACTTAGCTATGGGGTTTGAATTTATGGGAAAAGAGTTTACAATATATAATCCTAGTTACACACTCTGTTGTGCTACACTAGAAAATAATTTAATGTTTATCTACTTAGTTCTTACAGACATCTCTTGAAGTCGTATTAGGATGAATAAAAGATGCAATGAAATATTTTGGGAGTGTGGTTATCATTTGGGCATCCGGGCTGAAGGTGGGTACTACAGGACTTTCGTCAAAGCTGAGTCTAGCATCTTAGCTCTGGAATGTATTAGAGGTTTTCTTTCTTCATCCAATACTCTAAATAAAGTTGCTTAGAATCTGACAATACACACAAATAGATCAAATTTCATACGCACTAATAGTTGCTTCAAAAGAATGATAACAATTAAAAGTAACTTAAAACACACACGTTTGCAAGCATGCATATATGAATGATCTTCACATGGTGACTACTCAAACTCGAGAAAACTATCATGGAAATTTTATTGTCTCCAAATGGCAGGAGTTGGGGGAGGAATCACTTAACTAAAACCAATAGAGTAAAACTGCTTTTGAAACACTCAAGTAATTTTGAAGTAAAAGTCTCCCTTTGCGGTGGTTGGGAGTCCGCCTGCCTATGCGGGGGACGCGGGTTCGTGCCCCGGTCCGGGAAGATCCCCCATGCCGCGGAGTGGCTGGGCCCGTGAGCTATGGCGGCTGAGCCTGCGCGTCCAGAGCCTGTGCTCCGCAACGGGAGAGGCCACAACAGTGAGAGGCCCGTGTACCGCTAAAAAAAAAAAAAAAAAAAAGTCTCCCTTATCCTATTTTGCTTTGTTAGGTTAGGTTATGTAACCGTTTTTGGTTTGTTTATGCTATGGACTGAACTGTGTCCCCCCATATTTATGCATTGATGTCCTAAGCCCCAGTGTGGCTGTATTGGGACATAGGGTCTTTAGGAGGTAATTAAGATTAAATGAGGTCCTAAGGGTGGGGCCCTGATCTGATATCCTTATAAGATGAGACCCCAGAGTGCTCTCTCTCTCTCTCCCCCCTCCTTCTTCTGCTGCCATGTGAAGACACAGCAAGAAGGCAGCCATCTATAAGCCAGGAAGCCAGCAAGAGAGCTCCCACCAGGAACTGATACCGCCAGACGATAATCTAGGACTTCTAGCCTCCAGAACTGCGAGAAAATTAATTTCCATGGTTTAAGTCTTATAGTCTATGGTATTTTGTTATGGCAGTCCAAGCACACTAAGGCAGTTCATTAAAAAGTTGAACTTTTTTCCCCTTAGTTCACAAGAAAATCCTTACTTCTAGAGAAGTGAGTTCATACTGCATATACCTAAAGAAAATAAGTAAAGTAGCACTTGAAATGTAGTATTAGCCTTTCCCATTTAGCCTCCCAGAGGTCTTAGGAAATGGCCTATACAGATCAGAAATAGAATCTCCTCACTGAGTAGACTGTGTTAATTTTCAACTGATTTGCACACATCTAGCTCTTTGGTCTCTGAGCACTTCCTTTGGGGGGACTAACTCCTCTGACAGTGACATACAAACATTTGATTTAAATTTTATGCTCTGTAAAACCCACACTATTCATGGTAATAATGCATCTACAGCCTTTATACTCACAAAACTCTTTTTATTCCCTTGACTGTATTCCAACTAAGCATGAACCAGTGCTGTACAAACTGACTTCTTTCCACTCCCATCTGCCATCCTTCTTCTATCTAGGAATATATCTCATTACAGAAATTCCAGCTTCTGTCTCAGAAGTCCTGATGTTTCAGTCTTTATTTAGCTTGGCTTTTATACAAAGATATTTTGAAATGGTAATATCACTTGTAAAGAGTCCTTCCTTCTGCTGGGACTAGTAATCGTGTTTTGTATTGTTTCTGAAGTGTAACATGGGAAAGAAGTAATATATCTTTCAAGCTGAATGCTTTCATTGTCACTGGTTTTCATTTTTCACACAGAAGTTGACATATTTCAGTATTGTTGGTGGTGATGCTGTGAAAAGCTAGGAGCCTGGTTCATCAACATCCCTGGCTTCCCCCCTCTTTCTTTTCATATAAAAATTGTAAAACTTAAGGGATGATGACTAGCTTAACAGTGTCATTCTTTTTCAATTCTTCATGAACCTTGTACTTTGGCTGGTATTGATTTCCTTTGCCATTGTCACTACAGCGTATTGAATCGTTGGTGTGCATTATCCTTCAGAGATCAATATGTAATATTTTCTATAAATTTTGGGATAGAATCTAATGATCCAAGATGTGTATGTGAAATTACACCAAAACAGTTATTTGGTGGATGTTTAATAAGTTTAAGAAAAACTATGAAGATAAACATGAAATAGCTTTATAATCTTGTATATCAAAATGTAGGTGTCTATTTTGACAAACCTAAAAATTTTATACCTGTAAGCATAGTGAAATTTTACATGCAAAGAATATAATTATCATCTAAGTTTTCGTCTTACCTTAAGAGCAGTTCTCATTTAAAAATGATTTAAAAAACTTTATATCAATGAATGGACTGAATGAAGGAATTATTGTAGCATTATGTGAAACTTTAATAATAGACAATAATCATCATTCTATAATTGCTTTAATTTTAAACAACAAATGTAGAACCCTCTATTGACTCTTAATTTTACTATTTCTATACTAATTCTTCAAAGGTATTTACAAAGATTAGAGTGATTTTATATTTCATTATTCACATCTTTAATTAGAAAGATTATAGTCTATTCTTTAATTTTATATTTATTTTTATAAGTACTTACACATTTTACCTAGGAACATCAGATCTATAATTTTTTTCAGTGGCAAAAGTCAATCCATGTATAATAGCCCATCAAACAATCACAAACAGAAGTGCGAAGTTCTTTTTATATAATCAAATGAGTGGCCTACAATCCAATAAAAGCATATTGCCAGATTATTTGTATTTTCTTGTTATTACCTATGGATATGGCATGCTTAGGGTTTCTTTAGCCCACATCAGTTTTGTCATGTAAAATATTGTCTTACTTCATGTTTACTTCTGTCACATTGCCCCATTCTATAACTCATGTTGGTTGCTTGGTTCATTTC
The DNA here is from genome assembly GCF_003031525.2 of Neophocaena asiaeorientalis asiaeorientalis. NCBI lineage: Eukaryota > Metazoa > Chordata > Mammalia > Artiodactyla > Phocoenidae > Neophocaena > Neophocaena asiaeorientalis. The sequence goes on from NW_020175672.1 coordinate 2,698,748, forward strand.
TTCATTGTTACAAGAAAATGGCAGTTATAATTCTTTAGGTTCGTGATTACTCGAAATGCGAATCTCATAAACAGAATATTTAAAAGATTTGAGCCCAACAAAAAATTCTCTTAGGCATTCTATTGTAAAAACATATGTTTAATAGCAATTCAGATACACTTTATGCTGATGGTCTGCTTGAAATCGGGGAATAAGGGTTTATTTTGAAATTTCAAGTTACTTTCTTTTCAGTATAGGAAGTTTGTTCTCTCATAAAGTGATACCTTTTAAAAACTGATGTAAGTTTGTTTTAGTGATAAAAAGAAAGTTCTACCTGTAATTTTAGTTCTGCTATGTCCATTTGAAGTGTCATTAAAAATGCTTTCCACAAATATCTCATTTAGAAGGATGGACATTGAAAAAATGCTCTTCCACAAAAATTTCATTTAGAGATTTACGTTTTGACATAAATGCACTGCTGTTCTTTTTTTCTATTGTCAAAGACAGACAGTTCCAACTTAGGATGAATTTGACTTAGGATTTTTTGTTTTTTTTTTTTCTGGCTGCGTTGGGTCTTCGTCGCTGTGCACAGGCTTTCTCTAGTTGTGGCGAGTGGGTACTACTCTTGATTGTGGTGCATGGGCTTCTCATTGTAGTGTCTTCTCTTGTTGCGGAGCATGGGCTCTAGGTGCACGGGCTTCAGTAGTTGCAGCATGTGGGCTCAGTACTTGTGGCACATGGGCTTAGTTGCTCCGCGGCATATGGGATCTTCCTGGACCAGGGATCAAACCCGTGTCCCCTGAATTGGCAGGCGGATTCTTAACCTCTGCACCACCAGGGAAGTCCCTGACTTAGGATTTTTTGACTCCATGGTGGTGTGAAAGCCATACACATTCAGTGGAAGCTAGTTGGTGATTTGAATTTCGATCTTTTCCCACATTAGTGACATGTGGTACATACTCTCCTGATGCTGGGCAGAGGCAGCAAGCCACAGCTCCCGTTCAGCCCTGTGATCAACAGGGTAAACATCTGATACACTTAAAACCATTCCGTACCCATACAGCCATTCTGTTTTTCACTTTTAGTATGGTATTCAATAAAATGTCTGAGGTAGTCAACACTTTGTTATAAAATAGGCTTTGTGTTGGATGACTTTACCCAACTGTAGGCTAATGTAAGTGTTCTGAACTTGTTTAAGATAGGCTATACTAAGCTATGATGTTTGGTAGGCTAGGTGTATTAAATGCACTCTCAGCTTATGATATTTTCAACTTGCAATGGGTTTATCCAGACTTAACCCCATTGTAAGTCAAGGAAGATCTGTAAAATAATGGTAATAATGTATTGCTCTTAAATCTGTAGAATTGATTACATGGCATGGTATAGGACATAGAACTTTAATTTCTTAATTACACAGGTAAAACATTTCCAGATATACTTGGGAAATAGGTGTGTATATATACACACAAATATGGAAATATTTGTATGTATATCCACATATATTTAAAGTATTTGTGTGTGTGTGAGTATATGTGTGTATATATACTTTTAAACAAAGTTAGAGCAATTATAATTTCAGTTATTACCTTTTGGACAATTTTTTGCATTGTCAAAAATTTTCAAGGACATAATTTTTATGACTTCATAGTATTTTAGCTTATATATGTACCTTAATTTATTTGTGTACTTTCGATTGTTGGGCATTTATGCAGTTTGGGTTTTTTTCAATACTGTAAATAATGAAATTTTGTCTGTTTGTAAAATCCAAATTTGAGATTTATGCATTCATAAATCATTTATTCATCCATTGGATGCCTTTGATTTGTCAGGCAATCTTCTAGGGGGTGTGTACACAGTGTGGAAATAAATTAAAAAATACATAGTAATGTTTTGAAACTAAATTGAGTAAGGATCAAGAAGTTACGTGCCACCTCTTTTTAACTGTTATATTTTCTGTATTGTGGATTACCAGAATATTATGATCAACATAGCTCAGAAGCTCAAATAGAAAACAAGCAAGATCATGAAACCTTACATGAAGATACTTTCTCCTTCCCATTCAGCAAATCCAATAAAAAGCATATATGTCCTTCTTTCCTTACTATGTATGCATTTTACCTACAAATAAAACTCTGAATTTGTTGAGCCCTGGACTCCATGGGTCCTCAAACCAAACAGATTTGTGTTTTACAGTTGTTACTAGTCAGTGGCCCTTTATGTTATACACATGATCCTATAGCCACCACAGTAATTTCCCCTTAGTTTCTTAGAGTCTAATATTTGCCTCTTTAAAGTACCTACGCCTATAGCCCAAGAGTAATAGATAACCAACTTAAACATAATACAAATTAGTATGATATATATACTTACGGGGAAAAAGACAAATTACATTTATATTCCTTAAGAATTTGGTGCATTGTACATAATCTAATTTCCAGAAAGCCATAGTATATTAATCCACCAAGAAATAACTCTACCCTTTCTTTCTATGAATCTCTTTTATTCTTTCAAACCCTATCAAGGAATTCAACCTCAATTTTAAAATGTTAGCTCCTGAGAATCAGGCCTTCTTTTAGCTGTGTTTATTATAGTATCTAATACATTCTGATCTATCAATAAAACGAAAATTTCGAATGCACATCAAATAGTTGAGAAAGCCTTTGGCAAAAAGAGATTGACGGTCACAAATAGGGCTTTTGCTATTGACATTGCCTCAATTTTTTAGTGTTCAATAGCCAATATATCTTTATTGAACCCCTATTATGTTCTGGGTTATGGAGATGTAGAAATCTGTAATTCAAAGTTTATAAACTAAAGACTCAAAGAGTTTAGGTAGTTTAAAGGATGCTCAAACAATCATGTGGGAAAATGCTTACAATCCAATGAGATGAATTTCCTTGGAGAATTAATGCAAAATACTTCTGGAGAGCACCAATGTTCATAGTAGCATCATTCACAATAGTCAAAAGGTGGAAACAACCCAAATGTCCATCGATGAATGAATGGATAAATACAATGTGATAGACACATTCAATGAAATATTATTCAGCCTTAAAAGAATGAAATTCTGATACATGCTGCCACATGGATTAACTGGGAAAAAATTATGCTAAGTGATATAAGCCAGACACAGAAGTAAAACTATCTTATGATTCCACTTACATGAGGTACCTAGAATAGTCAAACTCATAGAGACGTAAAGTAGAATAGTGGTTACCAGGGGCTGAGGGGAGGGGAGCATGGGGAATTATTGTTTAATGGGTACAGAGTTTAGGATGATGAAAAAATTCTGGAGCTGACTGGTGTTGAAAGTTGCACCACAATGTGAATATACTTAATGCCACTGAGTTGTACAGTTGCACATTTAGTGGTTAAAATGGTAAATTTAAAATGCTATGTATATTATATACCATAATAAATTTTAAAAATGCGAAAAGAAAATCAAACCTCTGAGCTTTAGGGGAACACTCAGTCTTTGAAAATTCAGGGCAGGCTTATGTAGGACAGCTGATTGCTAAAGCTGAATAGGATTTTGCTGGGTAGACACAAAGAAAAAGGACAATTCATGCAGAACCAACAATTCAATGGCAAGGAGATATGCAAATGCATAACAATATCTTAGAATCTTAAGTAGCTCTCTGTGATAGAAGATACATGGCTGTATATGAAAAATGGAAGGAATTAAACCTGGAAAACGTTAACTGGGGTCAGGTCATGAACAATATCTGTGGCTGATAGTATTTTTTAAAGACAATAACACTATTTCCTGTCTCACATACTCTTATAGACCCTTATCACTCCTCCACCCAGAAAGGAACTCTAATTCCTTTCCCTTTGAATCTAGGAAGATTTGTGAACTGCTTGTAAATAATGTAACGTGGCAAAAGTAACGTGCAGTATATCTACAGGATTAAGCCTTAAAAGGTGAATTGACTTCCACACAGTCCCCTAGAATGATTCCCATAGGAGCCTTCAGCTATACTGTAAGCCATCTGACTGCCCAGTGGCCACCATTCTGTGAGGAAGCCCAAACTAACTCATACAGAGTGACCACGTGGAGAAGACCTGACACTAATAAGGAGGGCAGATGTTCAGCCAGCCCTCAGCTTCTCCAGCTCCCCACTTTTCCAGCTCCAGCTGCTGCAACTTCATGAGAGACCATGAGCCTATACTGTCAAGCCAAGACCTTCCCCAATTCCTGATCCACAGAAACCATCAAAGGCAATAAAATGATTGCTGTTCTACCTACTATGTACTTTGCTACATAGTACCCAGCAATAGCTAACCTAAACAAAGTCAGACGCCAGGCTTCGGAGTTGAACTTGACTACTTACTATTTTATATGCATCCCTTGCTTTTTACCTTTGTTCATGCTCCTTTCTTCACCTGAAATGCTTCCCACTGAGATTTCTGCCTATTAAAAGTCTTTATATTCTTTAAGGCTCAGTCACAAATTATGCTTTGATGACCCCTAGCTCTTCTAACTGAAAACCAAAGTGTCCTCTTTTGACTAATAGTTTGTTTGTTTTTTGTTTTTTACTGTGCAGGTGGCATTTATTGAATCCTACACCATTTCTGGATTATTTATGTTGCAGTTTAACATAATGTGGGAGACTTGAGGCCAGGTGTTGTACTTTACATGTCTTCCTGGTCTTTGCAATGTCTGGTACTGTGCTTTAGTTTGAAAATTGTTTGAAAATAGTTACTGAAGGTATAGAAAATACATAGAACACTGAAGAAGTTTTAATTTGTGGAAAGCTATTTTCATTTATCTAGATAATACTACTGACTGTCGTGAATTTATCTTTGTTCCTCATTCACATTTAAACACGTATATATTTTCATGATGTATATTAGATAAAGCAAACTTTCAGAAAAACCAAGGTTATTTTATTTGGCTTTTATCTAAGATGGCTAATTTGAACAAGTAGCCAAAATATACAGAAAGGTCACAGAATTCTCGAGAATTCTTGTCCTAAATGTATAATCAGAACTTTTATGTCTATGTAAACCAGACAGAATTTATTCTTTTTTTTTTTTTTTTTTTTTTTCAGACTTTACTCCTAATAACAACTCATCTGAATTTTGGAAACAGTTCAGGAAAATACAGGCTGTCCTGACAGCCAAATCTCGCACCAGTTTTCTGGCAGCAGTGAATGCTGAGAAATGAATGCAGGAATTGCTTTTATATTCTAAAGCTTCATGATCCTTTATGCTAAACAAATGACAATCAAGCATACTTCCAGCAAATACATTTTCCTCGTACTGACCTCCACAAAATCATTCATGAGGCAGCAACGATACTTTTCTTTTGATTAAAAAGTTCTGCTAGACTTGAGATAAGTAGTAGAGTAATAGAGATATCTAGCAATGCAGCCATAAAATAATAAATGTGTCAAAGATCATCGGATTTAAGAAATGCTGATCTGAGTTCTACTAGGAGTTGGGATGTCATGTTTTCAGAGGAATTCTAAGACTTGTTCAGTGCCAGCATTGGATGAGGGAAGTTTGAGAGTTCACTCCTTTTTTGGACAAAAGGAGGAAAGCAAAGAGAAATGCAAAATCTGGAATTCCTATACCCTTCACTCACTGCTTTCAAGTTTTACTTCAAGGTCTCAGCTACTAGTCTGTTGTGTCTAGAATTAATCTGTAAGGAATCTGCTTAGAAAGGTGAGGCTTGAGATGAAATCAGTTTAATTTATAATGCAGGCTGGAAGGGAAATGGGAGAAGTACATGGAAGGCCAGTTACATCAGCAACATTTACAGAGGTGAAGCGTGGCTCTTGAGGGAAAACAGCCAATGTCAGGCCTTTGCCGTTCAGCCATGACATTACTGTAATGGTAAAACAACCGAGGGATGGGCACAATATTTGGCCTTGCTTTTAATAGACTTCAATTCCTCAGAAGTTTAAAAAAGTAAAAGATGGTAAAACTATTGCAAGGGGGTGACTTTTACTGTCTCAATAAAATATTTCTTTTATATTTCCCCTTATCCTCACCTATTTCTCCTATAAGCTAATTTTTTTTTAAATTGTGATATAAAAGTGATCTGATATTAATAATTCTTTGTCAGGAATATGAACAGTGCCCACCACGTTCCCCTCCCCGCCCCCCAACTCAAATGTGCTTACTCTGTCTACCTATACTGGTTACACATGGTTATATGAGGTTATTTCCCTCTTCCTTGTTCTCTACCTCCCTAAACTTAACACAAATGAAGAAAATTTAAAGACAGAATTGAATAAAGAAAATAAAGTATAAGAGAGGCTCTTTGTGAGAACCTTGGAATGTCATCAATTCAAATTCCATGTGTTCTTTAAAGCAGGTTTGGATAACAAATTTCTGTATCGGTGGCTCCACGTGCCTACTTAGTACTTCTTTAAGAGTTATTCAGTATCTACCTTATAAAAGTATATATAAAGGCAGATTAATAATATGGGGATTATGAGGAATGTGCAAAAATATGAAGAAATGCTTACTGAAGTGCACTTGAAAACTGAACTGTATTATAGAAGACAGCATTGGAGGTATTAAATTTTAACATTATTAATTATCTTTAAAGACATTGCCTTTTCTACTAAGGCACATTAGAAAATCCTAATGATTATATTTTAAATCCTCTGGGTATGTGTGAATGATTTATTGACTTAACATTTCTAAATAGCACTGTAAATTATTTGACTAAAGATATAATTTAAGGTCTCATTTTTGTTAGATGATTATTAACCGTTTAAAACTAGAAGGAAACAAAGATTATCAGCAGAGATATTCAGAGGCTGGGACAAAAAAGCTGGAGATCAAGCTGGTTGCTCCAATCCCCTTGCCCTTCTTAAATCAGGCTTTGGTGGTGATGTTGCAAACTTGTGTTTTATGAAGAAACTCAAGATTAAACAACTTGGAGAAGGAAAATGAGTTTACTTCTTTTATTTTAGATTCTGTTATGCTTTGTCTCAGTATCTATACCACTGATGATCGTTAAAAGTACATAAAGAGACCTAGCAAAAATGTTCTCAGATCAAATACTGATGTTTATTGTAAAGAAAAAAAAAAGTTTGGAAGTGAGTTTTATTCCAGATTTTACTGGTACTCAAAGCAGACCCCAAAACTCTCTAATTCTGAAGAGACTTTTTAGAAAGATAAAGTCATTTAAATAACTTTAAACCTATAATGAACCTTCCAATTATGACTCAGGAGGAAGTTTCTCTTGGCCTGGATCTCCGTGTCCTTATTCCCAGGGCATGATTCACTCTGTTCTCTGTCAGTGCTACCTCTGGAGATTAGCAAGATGGCAGCCCTGCTGGTGGAACTTAGGAGACAGAAATATCCTTATCTTCAAATATCGACATCATTTGGAATTACTGACAATTGCCTTTGTACTTACACAATGGAATTACTGTAAGAAATGTTATCTTGGGAATTTTAATAGAAACGATTATAACTTTAAGATCTGCATGAAAGTTATTATGCATTATTATGAAATTACTTCTGAATTATCTAGGGAAATTTGAAATTATTTCTGAATTACCCAGGGAAATTTGAAATAGGCCCTATGGGAATTCTCATGTAAATCAGTTTTATTCTTCAGAGGAGGATGGGCTGGGACTGGGGTGGAGAAGAAGAGTTAAAACGGTGATCGAATAAATCATTCCCATGTAAGAAGTAGGTCACTTAACAGTAGTTATCTTTTTAAAAACTAAAAGACGTCTATTGCCATGACAAAATGTTCTATGAATAAAACTCATATTGGAAAATCACTATGTCTTGATTGCATTCATTTACTCATCAGGGATTTATAACAGATATAAATATTTAATTGACTTTTTAATAAAACCTTAATGTGCATGATATACAGAGAGTACACTACTACTTGAAAGCCCTAATGTATGGAAACTCCAGCAGTTTTGAGGTGGATCAATAAATTTCATGACTTTGTGTTATGAGGGTTTAGTATCGTCTTGTCATTTACCACCCATTTCTCAAAAGAAAATAACTACAATTAGAGTCCCGGACTGTGTTTTTGGTAAGAAACCAAATATCTCTCAGACACATCACTGAGGCTGTCTGGAATATCCAGTATGTCTGTTGCCTGACAATTTATTTATTTATTTTTTAATTTCAGTTTTGCTCGGATTAAAATCAGGACAGCGGAATACAGCAAACCCCTTTGGTATGTCATAAAGCAAGACAGTAAGTAGAGCCAGAAAATTTCTCTATAAGGAACTAAAATTTCTGGAGTACATCCAATATGATGCAATGGGTCAGATTTTATGATATCAAGTGACAAGATCCTATGAATTGCAAACTCCCTTATTAATGGCACATGGGAAGTAAAATCGTAATGCTTCTAATGGTTTCTGTTGGAGAGTTGTCTAATGCTGGATTTATTCATTTGTAAAATGAGTCTTGAACTGGATTATTTCTAAGTTCTTTTCTTGCTCCAAAATGCATTTCCCCCCTTTTTGTGCATAAGAGGAATGCATGAAATTTAAACTACAGTAGGCTCTAGTGGAGAGATTTCAAACCCCTTGAAAAATTCTATTTCATTTTTCGCTCTTGGTAGAAAGGCCCTGTAAATAGTAAAAACTCATGGGCCAAGAGAAGAAGGCAAGCTGATACATTACTAAAGCTTTCCTTATAACACTAATGTCTATTTTTTCATTGTTTAAAATTGGAGAGATTTTCTAGAAGTCAGGATCTGGCTGATCTATCAGTAGACTTTTATGTTTTAATGAGATTCCAAACATTTATGTGTGATGCTCTGTGCTCTGTAAATTGGATAACATTGCAAAGTACTTCACTGGAAAATATGAATTATTCATGTACTTCATTTATTTTGACCTAAATTACTCAATGGACTTCGTGTGTTTGCATGGATATTTATTTTCTTTTTTTTTGGTAAAATGTCATGTGCTGAAGGGTAGCTAAACACCTAAACTTTCAGTCACATTTTTTGTCCTTTGCATAATAGGTATTAATTCTATAAGGTCATCTTGAATTATATAATACAAAAAAAAAACTGCCTTCAGTACGTTGTGAGAAGCTCAGTTGGTTTACACACGCTATTGACATCATCTGGAGATTAACCAAAGTTTGACATTGAATTTTGTGTATTTTCTGGGAGCTTAAATGTTGGACTGGCTCTTACTCAGTTTTTTAAAGTGTGTTTCTTAAGACACTTAAAAATTTCTTTTGAATAAGTTTACTTTTGTATCATAAAATCTGGAGAATGAGTGACAGGTGAAGAAAGTACACTGTTCAGTGAAGATTCAAGCAATCATCAGATTTAAATACTTTGATACTATCAATCTTAATCTTAGAGTACTCATGGCATTATATAAAAAAGTCAATATAAACTTTCCTTACTTGGAACTCTATTTCATCTTGATTCCTTCTAATTCATTGTAAACCTATTTAATGTATGTCAGGAGGTGTTTTTCAGTGCTTTTAGAAAGGAAAGAATAATCTTTTACTGGGAAAATTTCGTTTCTAACTTAATATTAATTATTCTCTTGAAGTAAGCTTGAAGTCTCTTTTTAAATGTGTCATATTCAGTTTTCCTTTGGACTTCTTTAAAGTTTAAGTTTCTTTTATGTGTATTGAGACTGTGCTCCCTGGGGCAAGAGAATATGATAGCAAATTTAGGATTGACTGGATAGCCCCAATCAAATGGGGGAACATGATTTTTTAAAATGTCTTCTCAGGCCTCGCACATGGATTGGCCCTTCATAGGTACTCAGAGGTGTTAGGCTATTGAATGAGTGGTTTTCCTCAAGGAGTTTGACTCTCATGGTTCAGGCATGTGGCCCTGTGTTATTATCTCAGTTTTTATTTTACTGACCATACTTTGTGAATATCTGACTATAAAGATGGAGCACACATAGACAGTGTTAAAAACTGACTCTTCGACATTAAACATTAACATGGATATGGCTCAAATTTGGAGGTTTCAAATAGTAATTCTCAAAGCTGTGTGTATTACAATCATTCCCCATCTTAATGCTGCAATAGCTAAACCAGTCTAACTGACGATTGTTTTTGTTATCCTCAGTAATACTTGGAAGGAAAGGAGAGTAAGTATCATTGTTGCAAGTTTTGGTCACTGGGAAACAAAGAAATAGACTGTTAGGCTAATTAGGAGGTGAGGTGAGGGTAAATGATACCATCCAATAAGGGAAACAGCAAAGATGACCAAGCCAGGGAAGACGGCTGTATCCAGAAGCACTGAAACTGGCAGCTAGGAAAAGGTTTAATTTTCAGAGTAATGTATGTCAATCATTCTAAATGAATAGGAGTTTAGTTGAGGACGGGAAGAGAAAGGTTCTTTCAGAACTTGAAGGAAGAGAGATGGAAGAGGAGACAGGAAAAAGTAATGCAGGCTGAAAGGATGGTAAGTGCTTGGAGGCGAACGCTTATGATCTCGGATGGCCCTGCAGCAGCTTGAAGCAGGGTTTCGGTTCCCGGCCAGAAATTGAGGTCGGGCAGCATCAGTGAGAGCACTGAATCCTAGCCATTAGGCTAGTGGTCAGTGACAAGGCCCTGGCCTGTCAGCTGTGTAGAAATGAATTTCCACATAGAGACGGAAAGTAGTGAAGCAAGTAAAGTGTTTATTAGGAGGAAAAAGAGTACAGTACATGTGGATAGACACACAGGCAGGCTCAGAGAGAGAGAGAGAGTCACGCCCTCAGGCAGTTTGAATCGCTTTTATGGGGCATTTCTTCCGGGTTTCCTTTGACCAATCACCGTGCTTTGCCTTGTTCTGAGTCCGTATTTAGTTTATCTCAGGGTCCTCCCCTGTGTGCGTGCGCATCTCTTAGCCAAGATGGATTCTAGTGAAGAGGCCTATGGGTAGTGGGCATCACTTACTATGGGGTGGCGCTCCCTCCCTTTTTGACCTCCAAGGAGCCTTTCTGCGCCTGTGTGTAGTCAGGAAGGTCTCCTTGACTTCGAGAATGAGGAATACGTGGTCTTCTATCTCTTATCTGAGCAGGGCCCAGCCTCCTCCATCATCCTGCTTTTATGGAGTTTCTGTCCACCGGGGAGAAACTGTTCATTCTGGGGCCCATCTATCTTCTGCCTCAGTTATTTAACTCTAGTCACTTGGCCTTCACTCCACAACTCCCTTACCTGTCCTGGAGGAGAGAGATGAAGCCATGGGAAGGGACAAACTAAAATGTAAGCACCTGGTGAGGTTACTTTTTATTTCTTTTCTCTACTCTTTTGTCCCATGTTTGTATCTTAAGACTCTCAAGGGCCCAGGCCCTTCTGCCCCAGCTACCAGCCCCTCCTCCTTCTCAAGTCCTCTAATAGGCAGAATCCTAACTTCTTTCTTATTTTTGCAATCATTTAGGATGTTTGGGGAAATTTCCTCACATTAACTACAGAGAATCAGTTTTCAGAAACTGCTAAGGTAAAGCATTTCAAAACTTATTAAAAAATAAAATAAAAATGAATTCTGACATTAGAAATGAAAGGTGTTCTTCGTATAAAGTAAACTACCATTGACCTTGTATTGTCTAGTTATCATCAGCCGTCACCTCTCTTCTTTTTGCTCAACTTGCTTCAGTGACCTAAAAATTTCAGGGAGAGGTTCCTATTTTGAGATTAGTTTTAATTTTATTTTTGTTTTTGTTTTACTAAATATTTTTCAGACATTGTAAATTGACCAGTGTAGGGGACTGTCTGTTTCTTCACCAGCATACACACATGCCCAAGCTAGTGTGGTAAGCGGTAGAGCATGACATTTAAGGTTGCAGGTGCCGGAGCCAGACATGCTGGGTAGACTCTGGCTCTGCCATCTTGTAACCTTGGGTGTCTAATTCACCTCTCTCTGTCTCAGTACAATAAGATACTGAGCATCCCATTAATACTCTGGTACCAAATAGGGATAATAATAGTTCTGACCAGGTGAGAGTTAAAGAATTTAAACTTGCAAAGTCCTTAGAAACATCCCTGACATGCACTAACTTCATTTTTACTGTTATTATTATTATTGATGGTGGTAAGGGTAGCACTTAATAACTATTTAAGGAAAAGGGGAAAGATCAGGGTTTTCATAGACTTGTAAGAATTGAATAAAATAACACATAACAAAAGGAAAAAAAATGTTCACAGTTGCCACTGACAAGGATATTCATGTTCAGAATTACTGTCAAGAAACTTTGCCCTTCTCTGTTCCTCAGAGCGCTGGCAGAAGTGTGTGGCTTTGCACACACTGTGCCCTTCTCCTCTAACACATCTAAATACTTCTTCCTGACACATTCTCAAAAATGCCTCAAGAACCATGTCAAAAATCCTTTTCCTAAGACTTCACCCAAGGCATTTCTTCTGCTCCCAATGTGTTGTCCTTATCATGTTATGTTACAGCTTTTATCATGGTAATATGTGGAATGTTCATGTCAGATATTAATAGTGTTTCATTTTTAAGATTTTTCCATTTGTGAATCTGGCAGATGGGACTTGACTCCTGAAATTGCAGGACTTCTTGGAGTCTCCCTAATACGTTAATGTATTTGGAGATTTTTTTTTTAATTAAAATAACAGTAGGCATAGTTCCCTAATTTACTGCAGCCTGTAACCCTTTCTAATTTTTGAGAGCATCCTTTACTACCTCTTGAAGTAGTGCAAAATGTAAATTATTCCAATAATTTTATTACATGATTTCTGCTCTCCTTATAGGAAAGTAACCTGGTTTGTACATTTTTTTGCCTCTGTTGCCCAACTAATGTATGAATCTCTATGGACACTTTATTCAATAATGATTGAGTAATAACTATATGCTAGACCAAATTCAAGGCACTGGGAATACAAAGATAAACAAGGTATGACCCACACCCAATTAAACTTATTTTCTAAAACAGTACTTCTCATAATATCTTTATAAAGATATGTATTGTTGTAATCCTGATTCCTAAAACTACTTCTGAGAGACTTATTCAGTGGCTTGGCAGAAAGCTGCTTGTTCTGGGGTGTTTCCGGTCCACTTCATGAGAATGACACTGATGTATTAATTGGGACATTTTTTGTTACAAGTAAAAAAAAAAAAAACCTATTAAACTTGCCTTAAGCAAAAACATAACATTTTACCCAACAAGATGGTGAAGTCTAGGCATGGCTAGATCAGGGTCCTAAAATAATATTATAAGGAAATCATCTCTCTCCCTCTGTTGGCTATTTATTTCCTCTTTGTTGGCTTAATTCTCAGGCAGGTTCTTCTGTTCTAGTAGCCCTAAACAGCTTTAGGTGTACATTCTCACAGTTGAGCAAAAGGAAAGCAATGGGAACGTTCCTTTAATGAGTGTTTCAATACAAGTCCTGAAATTAACTTTCTCTGACCTGGCTTTGGGCACATGCCTAACTGTGAAGCTATTTGGTAGCATCAACCACATAGATGTGGGATGAAGGAGTGGTGAATTTACAACAAGAATTAGAATGCTAATTCCCAATCCTCCAACTCAAAAGAACAAAAAAAAAAAAAGAAAAGAAGAGTCATGAATAAACGCCAAGGTGGCAAATACTACTCAAGACAATATCAGTTGATGATTTAGATAGCCTAACAAATTAAACCTAGATATGATAATAAATATTCTTATAAGATTATTTTGTGTGTGTATGAGAGAAAAGATAATTTAACCATGTTTTTCAAATAGAGATATTTTTCATTCCTTATATAATTTCTGTGTCAAGGTCAAGACAGTAATGTATATTTGCTTAAATTTTTGTTTTGTTTATTTCATAAAATATTTCTTTGTGAATTAAAGGATTATAATTTATGACCAAATTTCACAGCTGAATATTTTTTAAGAGAAGAGAAGCTGAGTGACCTAATAAATACTAGTGGTGGCTTGTATTTCTACTATACTTATTCGCCTCTAGGAAAATGGTTATAGACCACTGAGGAAATTATCATTTTTACCTCTCCTGAGAATGATATCAGAAAATAAAGCAGTTCAAATATACATTCCTACATGGGTAGCACATATGGACCACTAGGCCCTGACCCAACAAATTAAATAAAATCATTCTCTACCCCTTGCTTCATTTGATTCTGACAACTATCTACTTGTTCATGTGGGGAATGGAAGAGCTTGATGGATTCTAGTTTTCTGAATATCACGTATCTATGGAAGTAGACTTAATGCTATGTTCCTGTGATGTTTAGCCAGCACACATGCCTATGGGAAGACCTGATTCAGGAAACCCACAGTTATTAAAATTTGATTATAATGTTGGGTGAAGAGGAAAATCTAGCTTTAGTTCATGTTTACAATTATAAACTGCTGTCTCTACCAAATTATTACTCACCTGCTTCTGAAAGAAAACAACAACAAAAACAACAGCACACAAAATAGTTAAACACAAGTCTTTCTTCCAGAGCTACTGCCAAATTGTGTCCCATTTCTTTCATAAACTTTGCTTGGAAAATGCTACAAATGCCAAGTGCTGAATGTACAGAAAATACTTCTGTTGCTGCTTTCACTGTATTAGTTTACAATTTATATCCCAAAGGGATTTGTTGCTTGAGGGAGGAGTGATTATCAGTACTGGGAAATAATATTAGAAATCAAATGCTTGCACTTAGACGTGGAAAGGCATCTGGAAACAAAATTTCCATTTTCAAAATGAAACATTAGTATAGAGTAAGTTGAAATTTGCAAAGGAAATCAAGAGTTATAGTATATTAGGTGGTTGGGGAAAAATAAATCAATCTATCTTTGTAGCTGATACTATTTTGAAAATTCTACCAAATTAAGAAGTATTAAGGAACAGAGAAACAGAAAGACAGAGAGAAATGGGAGGGAGAGGGAAGACTTATAGTGAAATATGCTTTACATTGCAAATAAAAGGATCTCTTCAAGGTCTGGCTGAGATTGCTTCAGCATTTGCCCCATGTTTCAACAACTAATCCCCAGTCTTGCTGGCTTGGGATCTTGTCAAAACCCTAGAGTAGCTGTATTCAGACTGAGTTATAATTAACACATACACACAATTCTGCCAATACCACAAAATAACAACAACAAAAAAAACCCAGGTAGTTTAATAACTTCCATTTAAATATACATATCATACCTGAATATTAAATATCCATCTCTCATCATTCATCCTATGATTCCGTGCCTCAACGTGTAACTGTTTCCTCTTTGATTATTAACATCCCATTAAAAACTCTTTCTGACACAATCTCTTCTCTCCTTTCCACTGAGCTAACACTTTACTCATTCATCAGATTACAGTTTAGATGTCATATCATTGAAGGAAATCCCTCACTGCCAAATCTGGTTTATTATCTCTGATTTGTGCTCCTATGATCCCCCTGTTCTTCCATCACAATGATACTTGTTGCACTGAATTACAATTGCCTCTTTAATTATCTCATTCCCACGCTAAATTGGAAGCTCTTTGAGAGCAAGAACTTTGTCCATTATATTCACCATTGTATCTCCAGCAGCTAATGTGGTAACTACAACAAATAACTGTTAAATGAAGTAGTAAATGCATATAATTAAAGAAAATTCCCAAATGCAGAATGGGCTATTAACTGATTCTTTTAAATTAGAGGTAAAACTAAATGTTTTCTGGACTGTTATAACAACCTGAAATTTGGGTTTGTTCTGTATACTACATACAGATCGATAAGAAACATCATGACCTTCCCATGAATCCTAGTTTTTTAGCAAAGAGAAATATAAGGATTCTAGAATTCTTCAGGAAGCTTTTTCATTAGCATGCTCTTCTCTTTCTCTCCTTTTGATTTCCTGATTTCTTAATAAGGATATTCCCCAACTCATGATTATTTAAAGGTATCATACCTTGGGTATCTATTTTTCTCAACTCCCTAATTTGAACTCCTACTCTCAGAGAGCAACTGCAATCAGCTCTACACCCTAGCCAGGGCAGGCCTGGAAGAACCAGTCTCCTTAATTTGGGGAAAAGGTTTAGCTCCTTTTATTATTGTAAAGGTAGGTATTTTACCTCGATTACTTTTTTATTTTTTTTAAGATTTATTGGAGTATAGTTGTTTTACAATGTTGTGTTAGTTTCTACTGTACAGCAAAGTGAATCAGCTATACGTATACATATATCCCCTCTTTTTTGGATTTCCTTCCCATTTAGGTCACCACAGAGCATTGAGTAGAGTCCCCTGTGCTATACAGTAGGTTCTCATTAGTTATCTATTTTATACATAGTATCAATAGTGTATATATGTCAATCCCAATCTCCCAATTCATCCCACCCCCCTTTCACCCTTGGTACCCATACGTTTGTTCTCAATGTCTGTGTTTCTTTTTCTGCTTTGTAAATAAGATCGTCTATACCAATTTTTTCAGATTCCACATATATGCATTAATATATGATATTTATTTTTTCTCTTTCTGACTTACTTCACTCTGTATGACAGTCTCTAGGTCCATCCACGTCTCTACCAATGACCTAATTTCATTCCATGTTATGGCTGAGTAATATTCCATTGTATATATATACCACATCTTCCTTATCCATTCTTCTCTTGATGGACATTTAGATTGTTTCCATGTACTGGCTATTGTAAATAGTGCTACAGTGAACATTGGAGTGCATGTGTTTTTGAATTATGGTTTTCTCTGGGTATATGCCCAGTAGTGGGATTGCTGGATCACATGGTAGTTCTATTTTTAGTTTTCTAAGGAACCTCCATACTGCTCTCCATAGTGGCTGTATCAATTTACATTCCCACCAACAGTGTAGGAGGGTTCCCTTTTCTTCACACCCTCTCCAGCATTTATTGTTTGTAGATTTTGTGACGACGGCCAATATAGATCAATGGAACAGGATAGAAAGCCCAGAGATAAACCCATGAACCTGTGGTCACCTAATCTATGACAAAGGAGGCCAGAATATACAATGGAGCAAAGACAGTCTTCAATAAGTGGTGCTGGGAAAACTGGACAGTTACATGCAAAAGAATGAAATTAGAACACTCTCTAACACCATATACAAAAATAAACTCAAAATGGATTAAAGACCTAAATGTAAGGCCAGACACTGTAAACTCTTAGAAGAAAACATAGGCAGAACACTCTTTGACAAATCTCAGCAAGATCTTTTTTGACCCACCTCCTAGAGTAATGAGGATAAAAACAAAAATAAACAAACAGGACCTAATTAAACTTAAAAGCTTTTGCACAGCAAAGGAAACCATAAATAAGACAAAAAGACAACCCTCATAATGGGAGAAAATATTTGCAAAAGAAGCAAGTGACAAAGGATTAAGCTCCAAAATATACAAACAGCTCATGCAGCTCAATATCAAAAAAACAAACAACCCAATCCAAAAATGGGCAGAAGACCTAAATAGACATTTCTCCAAAGGAATCATATACATGGCCAACAAACACATGAAAAAATGCTCAACATCACTAATTATTAGAGAAATGCAAATCAAAGCTACACTGAGATATCACCTCACACCAGTTGCTTACTTTTAATTGTGCTTTCAAACTGAATCCACAATTTTCAGCATTCACCTGATAGGACAAGACAGGGGTATCTTTAAGAAAGAACACCTGTGATTGTGTTTCTGTTTCTATGATTTGAAATGAGGCTCAAGAATTGACAGTTTCACTTTTCATTCTCAATCTTAAGAACAGGAAGTTCATCCTTTCTCCATTTCATATTTTTCTGAGAAAAAAATACTTCAACATAGACAACCAGAGTTGATACTTACATTGTAATGCATTGCCTTATTTGCTGCTGGTAAATGAGACACAGCTGTTGAGGAGGCTTGAATTTTGCCCTAAATGTAAAAGAGAAATAAATAAATAAATAAAGTAACATGGATTTTAATTTGTAGATGGGGGGTGTCCCTCTGTCTATGCAGATCATAAAAACATACGAAGTGGTACAACAGTGATAGCACTTCATAGCCTTTCACCTGTCAAATTTGCATCCTGGCTTGATAAGAATAGATGTGAAAGAAGGAAACACATTTGATGATTAAAATCACATTGTTTTTAGCTTTTAGAGATCACTTGTGGAATAATAAGTGTGACCTGTAAGGAAGAGCACTCAGATTGTTTGGTTTCTTTAGCAAGTATGTGTGTACCGGGGAGGAGGTGATGTGGGACTAAAGGCATTAACTCCCTCAGACCACTAGGTTTCCATTTGTTTTAATAAAGGAGGCAATTTAGCAAATGGACACTAGCAGCTCATACAAGATAATGTGCTATCACAGTGAAGAATGACTTTAGTTTTAAAATCAGCTTGATCAAGCCCGTTAAATGATTTGTTGCAGTCAAATTGCTGTCACCTCCTTTTTCCACTGCAAGAGCCTAAAAATTCTGTAATTGTTTGAGGGTGGAGCAGGGGACAACCAAAGACATGGAAGATAAAATGATGAAAATTTAACAAGACAACAATACAAGCCTAAAGTTTTCATGTTTAAAAGGGTCAAATTAAATGTAAGTTTCCTCATTTGTTCTAGTTTTCCATCTGGGATATAGCAGTGATAATGCTCTACTGGCTTCATGCATTATTAACTAATTAATTAGTTCCTACACTGTGAAAATCTTCGAAATTAAACCTGCCTATGTAAAAGAGCTAAATTTGCAGTTTAAAAGGATAAACCTCTCAGAGCCATTCTTGCATTTGCTTTCATTTTGCTATAATTATAACTTTGACATATTTAATTTTGAAGGCACTTGCACAAGTGCTGCTATGAGAAATGTAAATGGACATTTTAATATGTCCTATTGGGGGAGATATTTTTAAATGAGTAGACTTTAAGTTCTGATATTTTAAACCAGGTCAAGTGGGAAGAATGGAAGTCATATATAGTAAATTACAACATTTATATGTAGATACATTTACTATACATATTAAATAAGCTGAAGGTGAAAAGAGAACAAATCTTATTTTGATTAGCAATTTAGGGGCAGGTTATAACAAAACAAGGGCAAACCAATGTTGGATGTTGTCATTAAATATACCTTGATCTTTGCATATGAATATATGCAAGTAAATACATATACACCTACAAGCATATCCTCTGGAAATCATTTGAAAACATAACATTAGCGTTTCCTATTTTATGTCTAGACTTGACTAAAGATACAGTTCTTTCATCCCTCCTACTAGAATTGTAGGACACTATTACCAAGAATTTAATTATCACGTACAGTTTTTTGTTTGTTTGTTTGCGGTACGCGGGCCTCTCACTGTTGTGGCCTCTCCCGTTGCGGAGTACAGGCTCCGGACGCGCAGGCTCAGCGGCCATGGCTCATGGGCTGAGCTGCTCCGCGGCACGCGGGATCCTCCCGGACCGGGGCACGAACCCGTGTCCCCTGCATCGGCAGGCGGACTCTCAACCACTGCGCCACCAGGGAAGCCCAGTTTTTTGTTTTTTTTTTTTAAAACAAGTTTCTTTTCTTTTCTTTCCTTTCTAATTTTAATTAATTAATTTATTTATTTTTGGCTGTGTCGCGTCTTTGTTTCTGTGCGAGGGCCTTCTCTAGTTGTGGCAAGGGGGGCCACTCTTCATCGCGGTGCGCAGGGCCTCTCACTGTCGCGGCCTCTCTTGTTTCGGATCACAGGCTCCAGACGCGCAGGCTCAGTAACTGTGGCTCACGGGCCTAGTTGCTCCGCGGCATGTGGGGCCTTCCCAAACCAGGGCTCAAACCCGTGTCCCCTGCATTGGCAGGCAGATTCTCAACCACTGCACCACCAGGGAAGCCCTCATGTACAGTTTCGACTTTAAAAACAAGAGCAATAAATCCTTGCCTTTAGAGTTATGGGAAATATTTTGTTCAGAAAGCCTGTTGTTTATATAAACTGTTCTTCCTAATTAACTAAATAACCACAAGCCACATTAACAAAACCGCAGCAATGCAGTAAAGAAAATCTGTGTTTCCAAGTGCCCTCAGGGTCATCTTCCAGACTTTTCCAAATCACTATAATTAAGAGGCAATTGACAGCTCAACTTCTCATTGGCTATTTTTGATTTGCAAAACTTATTGAATCAATTAACAGACCTAACATAAGAGGCAAATTTAAAGAAATCATATAAAAGCAACTCTACCAAATCCCTGTTTAAAAAGCTGGCATTTGTGTTATTAAAATAAGAAAACTTACATTAAATTTTATGACCCTGTGTGTATTTATTGTACAATTATAGCATTTCAAAGGAAATACCCTTTATTCATCACTCATCACGTTGTGGTTGTATTAGGTAAACGTTCTCTTTGATTTGTCAATTCTTTTTTTTTTTTTTTTTTTTTGCGGTACGCGGGCTTCTCACTGTTGCGGCCTCTCCCGTTGCGGAGCACAGGCTCCGGACACGCAGGCTCAGCGGCCATGGCTCACGGGCCCAGCCGCTCCGCGGCATGTGGGATCCTCCTGGACCGGGGCACGAACCTGCATCCCCTGCATCGGTAGGCGGACTCTCAACCACTGCGCCACCAGGGAAGCCCTGATTTGTCAATTCTTTATGTTTTATAGTTGTGAGTACTCTGGATTGAAAAAACTTTTCTCTATATACTTATGAATTATACATTTATTATGTTTGCAGGTGTAAAATATATAATATTCAAACATTAATTCATTCATCTATGGTTTCAACACAAGTTTATTGGGCATCAATTCTATGCTAGGTATTAGTGCTATTTCCCTGGGTTACAATGTCAAAAACTGTCCTCAAAGTTGTTAAGGCTTAATTTGAGAATAAGAGAAATATTTGTTTATAATGAAGTGTGGTAATTCTATAAACCGTACTGAGGAAAGACTTCAAAATCCAGATAGGTGACCATGGAAACTTGTACTGTGTTGCGGGAAATGAGTAGGTATTATTTAATGAAGTCAGGGTGGAGGAGAGAGGACTTCTTTGAGCTTCCAAACAAATAAGTGGCATAAAATAAGGAATTGCTAACTGATGAATGGTACTCTGTGTTAAGCAATGGCATTTCAGTATTGTCCAGAAAGGTGCAGGGAGTCACTGCAGGATTTTAAAATATCTAATAATATGGTCAGATTTGAATGTTCATAAAGGTCACTCTAGGAGCAGCTTGGAGGATGGACTGTAGTTGGGACTAGGCTGAAAGCAGACAGTAAGGCAGTTGAGAAAAACCCACTTGAGAGGTAATGAGTTTTAAACTTAGGTGTTAACAGTTGGGAAAGGGAGAAAAGAGATATGACAAATCATAGATGGTTAGATGGATAGGTGATTGACAGATGAAAGATAGATGATAGATAGATGATAGACACAGATATACAAGTTTAAGGCGTAAATAAATTTTGATTCAGAAATATGAACTTTGAGATATCTGCATAATTTTGGAGAAAAGGTATCTATTGTCATATAGTTACAAGAGGCTGCCCTCAGAGCAAAGGTATGAAGATTTTAAAAGCATCAGCCAAGGAAGTTGCTAGATTCCTGAGGAAACAAATGCATTTAATAGGTGACTGACATCTCCTTGCAGGAGACTACAAAGTAGACAGGTAGAAAGTAAAGTTGCAGATGCCAGTAGAAGAAGCATTTCCACCTAACAGAATTTCTTACAGTAATTAATAAAACCCCAAAGAGGAAATTCCGTACATCTTTCCCAGGATACTTAGTCCAAAGTTTTACTTTTTCTACTTCCTGTGATCCCACTAGCAAGGGTCCTAAAGTAGTAAGTATTAAAACTAAGAGAAAAATAGCCTTGAAAACTCCATAACCTGACAAATTATCCCCTAAAAATAGAGATTGACTATAAAATTAGAAGATACTATGGTGAGAAAAAAGTCCCTAAAATATGTCAATCAATTTATTAGAAACCTAGACACATTATGCTAGACTGATTCTAACAAAAATAAATTTATATTAAACATAATATGTTATCTAGGGTAGATTTACCTTCCTGTGCAATTTAAATTAACATTTATTGCATTCAGAATTATCTTGACTATACCTAAATTGATGTAAGAATGTTGTTACTGCAAATCTCTCAGGAGGAGATGTCACCCTACATTTTAAATGTGTGGCTTTATTGGTGAGGATTGTGTCGTGAGAACTAGTCCCAAATCTGGAGGCATGCTGAGTCACAGGCCCTTCTGAGCCCAGGTCAGAACTTTCCCCTTTCTGGAAGTAACCCCTAGGCCCCTGATGTATATACCTCCCATGCATACTGACTGGCATCTTCCCCATCCTTGTTTCCCCAAACTACCTGCAAATGAAGCTTATTTTCCCCCAATTTTTGAAGGGTTTCCTTCTACCATTTACTACAGAGAAACATATGGGTAACCTTAATAATTGCAAGCCTAGAGAGATTACAAAGCTTCCAAGAATACACATATTCTTTAAAACAATGACAAATGAGAAAAGACATCCTTAGGACCCCTATTTCTCTGCTATTTTTATGCTGCATTTTACACATATGAATCTTTTAAGAGGCTGTCTGAACACACCAATGTTTTTTCTCTGGGATGTTGTCACTTTCCCGGAGATGCTGTTGGAGAGGTTTGTTCTGCTCTGGGGAACTACAGAACCACACCTTGGGAGAGAAGACAATCCAAAATAAACCAAGTTTCACAAAAACTCAAACTCATGCTTGACCCTCCTCTGTCCTTAAATGCATTAAAGTGATCTGTTGCCTATTAGTGAATAAGGGAAACCCTCTCTGGTGGAAGATAACACCATCAAGAGTCTCCACAATTCTCATCAAGCAATCTTTCTCAAAAGAAAATTAGAAAAAAACCAAATCAGTGGGCTTTAATCCAGGAGAGCAAGATTAGATTGAGATTTACAATTCAATCAATGTAATTCACTCAAAAGGAGAAAAATCACATTTATTTCAATATTTCAACATATGCATGAATATCATTTGATACAATTTAACAACCATTTAGAATAAAAACCCTTAGTAAACAAGCAACAAAAAGGAACATCTTTTACATAATAATGAGTTTTTACAAAGACGCTTTTAGCAAACTTCACACTTAATATTGAAAACTTTGAGATCAACAATAAGGCAAGCATATCAACTGTCACTACTTTTTAACGTACAGGAAGACAGTGAAAAAGAAGTCAAAAGAATCTGAAAGGAAGAATAAAACAATCATCATATTCGGATGGCATTATTGGTAATGTAGAAAATAGAAAAGAATATACTGTTTATATTTAAATTTTTGAGTAGGAAAATTTTTTCTAAACAAAAAGCATGAACCAGAAAGGGAAAAAAATGACTAAATTAAGACCTGTTCAACAAAAAACATCATGAAATAAATGAAAAAGCAAGCAACAGATCAGGAAGAGGTATTTGCAACATGTAAATGATAAAGCTCTCTTAACCAGAATATATAAAAGAACACTAAATATTTTATAGTTCGACCATTCAATAAGAAATAGGCAAGAGGGGGGCCTCCCGGGGGCCTCCCTGGTGGCGCAGTGGTTGAGAGCCCGCCTGCCAATGCAAGGGACACGGGTTCGTGCCCTGGTCCGGGAAGATCACACATGCCGTGGAGCGGCTGGGCCCGTGAGCCATGGCCGCTGAGCCTGCGCGTCCGGAGCCTGTGCTCCGCAAAGGGAGAGGCCACAACAGTGAGAGGCCCGCGTACTACAAAAAAAAAAAAAGAAATAGGCAAGAGGATTAGATGTACTTAGAGGAAGAGGGCACAAAACATAAGAAATGGTACTTGATCTCATGAGCCATCAGGAAAATATAAATTAAAAGCAGGACAATTGGACACCAATACACCCACCTGAAAGGATAAAAGTGTAGGTGGGGGAAACTGATAATAGCATAGCTACTCATGTTCTATTTCTGTGTATGGAGTGCATACCAAAGTGTGTTCACTTTATGAAAATATAAAGAACTGCATAATTACGATTTGTGCACTTTTGTGTATATATTATACATCAATAAACATTTTAGGAAAAGTTACAATTGAGAAATCAAGTGGCTAGCATGGCTCTCTCTAGCTGAGAACTGAAATTGATTATAGGAAATTCATGTTGATAGGAAGAAAGGCTCATGAAATTCTAGTCATTCTGCCGAAAGAAGATCTGGGCTTAGATTATAGACAGCGAGAAGAGAGCAAACGTTGGAGTGCCCTGCAGGGAACCATAACCAGAAATATCCCCAGAGTGCCTATGAGGAATGCAGAAATTCAGGACCACTTGTGATGGATGTGGATGTTGTGTGGCATAAGACATTTCAAGGAGGAAAACTTCGTACAGGAAAACACAACTTACAGGAAAGATGAGCATTTTTTTCTTCCTGTTTAGGTTGTAATTTCCAATGGATTCTCATTTCCCTTAATGTCAGTGCTAGGTACTTACACTTTTCACATGCTTTGGGGATGAGATCCCCCCAAAAATAATCAGGCAAGGGTGAAAAGGAACAATATTTGAATATGTTTGTTCAATTTTCTTCCCCTAAAATAATGCAGCCCTCTACTGATCTAGCTTTATGTGACACATGTCTCCTTTCATTAGCTCTGAAGACATGCTTGCATGTTTCTATATAATCCAAATACATAAAATGAGCTAAATAAATGACTGAGGTAGCTATTGTTTTAGAGTGTTGACAGTTTAAAAAGAAATTCTTAATGGAAACCAGTCATTACTATCCTTTATTAGTAAGACAATTTCTATAAACCACAAGGCAATAATCCAAATCCTCCATTATGAGCAATATACAATTCTTTACAAGCCTGAAATTTGCATGCATCTGCAAAATCGTCCCCAAAGACCTCCTGTTTTCGAATCGTAATCAGACTTTTAAAAAAGCTTCAAGTTTAATAATATTTTACATTAACCTCAAGATTTCATGTGCCTCTTTATTTGTGAGGCCCTTTTACTAATTTTAAAGTATTGGATTTTATCAAGCAATCGAAATAATCTAACTTAAGTACTCCTGTAGCTAACCATCATTGTAGCTGCTTATTCTATCCTTAAAGTTGTGTTTACATCCCAGGAGAAAATCATCCACTTTATGACCATTTGAAACTGACAAACTGCATTGAAGGTATTCATTCATTCATCAATGATTTATTTATCTACTATAGATAGGTAGATGATAGATAGATAATACAAAAATATGTATTATATTACATATTAATATGTATTAAGTATGTAATACAAAAATATGTATTGATCAACTGTGTGCTAGGGACTGAGGCTATGATACAGTCCTTGCCCCTGGCAGAATGGCAGTATAGTCATCTGTTGGTTTATTATCACAGCACCTTAACATCTTAACATCTACCATGGATCTGGGCCCCAAACAGAAGTTCAATAAATGTTTATATATTTAAAGAGTCTTAGAAAGAGGGGAGAAATCTAACAAGTTTTATGAATGAGTCAGCCAAAGAAGATTTAAAGAAAGAAAAAGAAAAGGAAATCAACATTGCTTGCTATAGTCTCTAATACCTTTTTAAAAGAAAGTCTTTATTCACATATACCCTCTAGGTATTACCCAAGTTAATTCAGAAATAACATCACATATACTTGGTATTTGATTTTGCATAATTTAATAATATTCCTGAGATTTATGCACAATATGGTTATTAGAAAATTTCAGTTGTGCATTTTGCAAACATTGAGATTTCCATGGAATGGTAAGCTTTGCTTGTTATGACTGGGTAATATGACCAAGGCATATGCCAAGAACTGGGTATTCCTGGGTCACCAAGGCATGGCTCTGCCAGATGATTTGGCTGCAGAAAATCCAGCCAACCATAAATTATGATGGATTTGACTGTACATTCATCTCAGTCTTTTGTTCTGCTAAGGCTGGCTCAAAATCAAGTGGTAAACAATTAAACAAATGTACCACCTATCAACTTAGCTGTGCAAACTCTTATAATTATACCATTGACCCTAAAGAAGGCAAATCTAAAGACATAATTGCCTTCATGGGATCTGTAGTCTGTCAAGAGAAGGAACACACATGGTCTACAAAAGAAAATAATTTAAACCAAAATGTCATCAGCACTGAAGCCTTTATATATTTTGTGGGTATTTTTTTCACTGAAGCAGGAAGAGTATTCAATTTGTAACATATTGGTATGATTATCTTGAGCTGAGTTGATCTTTGCTGAAGAAACCTTATGTTGCTCTTTCTTTGTATGTGAGGATTTCTCTGTTCATATAGGAGAAATCCATTTGAATCCTATTTGTCAAATTTTAGTGTATCCAGGGCAAACTATCCTTCTGTAATTGCATAAGTTTTACTAATAAAAGAAAAGAAAAGGAATTAGGCTCTAGCATTATTATTAGAAAAGGAAGAGTCAAAGAAAACATCAGCATAAGAATACAGCATTAGTGGAAAAATATAATAATACGTAAAATAGGCAAAATCTTGTAGTTTTTTTGTTTCATTTTGTTTTGTTTCTTGTTTTTGTGTTGTGAAGGAACTGCTTTAATCTTTTTTTTGCTGCAAATGGCTTTATTTCATTCCTTTATTTTTAAAAAAATTTCATTAGCGTATAGTTGCTTTAAAAGCTTTGTAGTTTTTGTATGGTGTCTATTTTTTAAAAAAAGATCTATTTTAAATCTTTCTAATTAATTACTCCAGATAAGCTAAAAGCTTATAGATTCTTTAAAATGATATATTTCGAAGATAATCTTAAAAAATTGCTTCTTGGAGATAGCCACATTGTGCCTTTAAAAGCTTTGTAGTTTTTGTATGGTGTCTATTTTTTTAAAAAAGATCTATTTTAAATCTTTCTAATTAATTACTCCAGATAAGCTATAGCTGTTGGACTTTTACTTGCAGATTTTTTGAAAAATAGACCATATTTCTAAAAATAGAATGCTTTTTTCTATAATACTCATTTAACACAAAATTTACTCACATCAGTATTTGGAGAAAAATTATTTGTTTTACCACAGTAAAATGTTCTGACAAACATTGACCATCTGTGAGTCTCACTTAAAATGGTCAACTTTTACACTTTGTGTAATGTGAAGGATTTATCTGGTTAACAATCAGTTTTGGTGAGTGTAAAGAAAATTGTAATATAAGTGAGAGACTACTGTTGTGTTTCAGAAAAAAAAGAAAAGCAGAAAGATACCCCAAGCAGTTTGGTTGCCCCACAGTGTAAAAACTGGAGTTACAACTACTAACATCAATTCAGATCCAAGCAAGGCTGACTGTTTTTAGTGGAAACCCTTTCAGTAAAATAATCACGGACAGATCAGAGTGAGAGAGACACTTAGAGATCATGCAGATGAAGCCCTTGATTTCACAGGTAAACTCAGCCTTGAGGGAGCTGTGACTGGCCTGAAGCACAGAGCAAAATGAGCCAGAGTTCATGAGAACCCTGGTCTCCTGTCTCCTGTGGAATCCTGTCTACGACAATACCTTCCCTTCCTAATTATCAATACGTGCAACTGCATTTTGAGATTTTAAAATATTATTTCTCCTTTTTTCTGAGTATGCTGAAAAATAGAAAGCCAAGGAATGAGTCACGATGCTTACAAAGGTTTTCTATTTCAGACCAAGCAAATGTTATTTTGAAATGAACAATTATTCTACTTATTTGTTTCCTTTGTTGACATGCTGGTATGTCAATTGCTTGACAGTAGGCACAGCCCAAGGAAGCCATATACTTAGCTGCCTCTTCTCTACAGGAAACATTTTGAGTTGGAACCCTCCCTATGGGGAGGGGGGGACTTGCCTTTCCTAAAATGCTTGGACTTCAAGAGGAGACTGAGCTAGAGTAAAAAAGTTTGGAAAAATCTTTAAGCAGGCTTGGAGTCACTAATTATAGATTCTTTAAAATGATATATTTCA
Source organism: Neophocaena asiaeorientalis asiaeorientalis (assembly GCF_003031525.2). Classification (NCBI taxonomy): domain Eukaryota; kingdom Metazoa; phylum Chordata; class Mammalia; order Artiodactyla; family Phocoenidae; genus Neophocaena; species Neophocaena asiaeorientalis. The sequence continues at coordinate 2,726,473 of NW_020175672.1, forward strand.
AAGATAATCTTAAAAAATTGCTTCTTGGAGATAGCCACATTGTGCCTTCTTGTATTGATACAAAGCATCAAGAATAGATGTTGATTTTATATTCACATTAGATTCTGGGGCTTCAATGCTACTATAATTTAAACTATAATGATGAAAAAGAGTTTGATGTAATATTTGTTTTGATAGTCTCATAGACTATAACTCAGCTATTAACCCAATAAAAATTGAAGACAAATTAGAATTAATTCATCAAATGTAAAAGAGATGATATCTTCATTGTGTACAACTTTCCTATAAAGAAAGTGAACCTCTGTAAGAAAAGACATTCTGGGATAGCAAATATGAATTTTGAAATTCAGGCAAAGATTGGGCAAAAATGAAATTATAAAAAATGCTGGGGAATTCCCTGGTGGTCCAGTGGTTAGGATTCCGGGGTTTCACTGCAGGGGGCCAGGGTTTGATCCCTGGTCGGGAACTAAGATCACACAAGCCATGCGTGTGGCCAAAAAACAAAAAGTGAAAATCAAAAACTGAAGTGACTTTTAGGACTTAGGAGTGTGTCATAACCTGTGTACCATTTCCAAGAGAATAGGTTATATCATGTATTATGAGAACTCCAAGTCCAGTGAAATCAGGATACGTCTATGCAATCCTCCCTATAGAACTTTAGATCCTAATAATTCCCCACTGAGATGCAAAACACTTTAGTCTTAACTATAGCCATATGTCAAAATAGGTGACTAGAAATCTTAAAAATGTAGAAATGACTTTAGAAAGCATCTTAGAAGATAAAATAGGGCAGGATAATTATTATTGTTTAAACATTATTGCTAAAATACTATCAGAACAGTTATTTCATAGGAAGAAATTTCCTGTAGAATTAGAGCTTGTTTTTCTTTTCATTGATGCAAATATTTGATTTTCATAATTTTGTATCTAGTGATGTAGAACTTCCCTCTCTCTTCTACTCCCCAAATTAATTGTCTTATGTTTTCTCTTTCTGTTTAAAATTTCACAGAATGGTGGTATTTTAAACTATTCAGATTAAAAATCCTGGCAAATCATTTTTCTCAACTTCAATTTATTTGTTATCTATCTAGTTGCTTCTGCTTATTATGCATGATGATTAAAACACCAACAGACAGGAATCAAATATATATATAATATCATGTACTATAAATAAATATTCATCTACATATATCACATATAATATCTAGTACATATGTTTGTGTTTAATTATTCAAATATAAACCTATATATTACTTGCATACATTGATATATACACATAAATAGAACATAACATATTATATAGATATATTACTATGAAATTTATACTAATTTCCTACAAACACCTAGTTATTTACGTAAAAATTAATCTTTGAGGTTCTATTATATAGTCATCTTTTTTTTTTTTTTTTTAATTTTTATTTATTTATTTATATATTTTTGCGGTACGCGGGCCTCTCACTGCTGTGGCCTCTCCCGTTGCGGAGCACAGGCTCCGGACGCGCAGGCTCAGCGGCCATGGCTCACGGGCCCAGCCGCTCCGCAGCATGTGGGATCTTCCCGGACCGGGGCACGAACCCGTGTCCCCTGCATCGGCAGACGGACTCTCAACCACTGCGCCACCAGGGAAGCCCTGTATAGTCATCTTTTGTTCAACATTTTATTTGAAAAATAATGCAATACAGAGTCAACAGAGAGATAAACATTTGGGGATTGTCAAACAAGTTTAGTCTTTGATTTTCATTTATATTAATTATACTCTTGATACTAATTGAGAATTATTTTTTTTCCTGGCATTATTAATTTTTTTTAACTTTTGATTTTATATTGGATTAACAATGTTGTGATAGTTTCAGGTGCACAGCAAAGCGACTCGGCCATACATGCACATGTATCCGTTCTCCTCCAGACTCCCCTCCCATCCAGCCTGCCACATAACATTCAGCAGAGTTCCCTGTGCTATACAGTAGGTCCTTGTTGGTTATCCTTTTTAAATATAGCAGTGTGTACATGTCAATCCCAAACTCCCTAACTATCCCTTCCCTCCACCCTTCCCCCATGGTAACCATAAGTAATTGAGAATTATTTTTGTTGTTAGAGAACAATGAAGGAAATAATTTAATGGATCTATGAATCAACATATCCTTTACATTAAAATTTCTAAACCTAAACTACAAAAAGCTCTTTCACTTAACCTATAGTATACTAGATATTTTTTTAAAACATAGAAAACTGACCATGTTCTCATCTTCTCAGGACATTAATATCATGTCACCCCTTAGATAAACAATGAAAGTGTAGGGGAGGAAAAAAAAAAATTCCCTCTACCCTCTTAGGTTTTTTACCTGGGCCCTGCAAATTAAACTGACAAAAGACAGATAAACAGAAGAGAAGACATACAAATTTATTAACATTGTTTTGTTCATGGGAGCATCATAGCAAAGAAATGAAAATCCAAAGAAGCAGTTAGATTTGGGGACTTGTATACCATTTTAACAAAAGGCAATAAATTGTGGAAAAGTGACTAGACAAAGGAAAGGGGACTTTGGGCTCCTAGAGGCAGCTGTGGGAATGTCAATAGCAAATGTATGGTAGATAGGGTTGTTTAGTAAGGTTTGTTATACAGACTCAAGTTGTTCTGGGTAATGAGTTCTCTCCAGAGTCATTCTCCTATTCCTGGGATGGGAAAGGGGGACACCTTTACAACTGGAAATTTACATCATCTTTTCAATAGGGAAGTGTATGCTCTGCTTTTAGTCAGAAACAGGGAGGACAGGCATCTGCTGTTTCTCAGTTGCCTTTAGCTCAAAATAATACTTATGCCAAAATGGCATATTTGGGGATGACATATTCTAATTCCTTTCAACAATAATCTGTCTCATTTGCTTCCTGGCCCAGTTGTATATGTGAACAGGCAGAATAAAGAGGGATGGAAGAAGAAAGAAAGGAATTCACAAAACAAACTATTGATTCCCTTAATACATTTACCAAAAGAAAAATGTCTCTCCTGTTTTTGAGATTTATTATTTATGGGCAATTTTACTAAGCCATTTGTTTATGTATAAGGATGTCCTGCTAGAATTCTGTTTTCTTTCCTTTACAGCTGATTATTTATTATCATGTATCAATGCCTGTGCTGAACCATCTTCATTCTCTATATTTTATGTAAGCAGTATGATTATCTTCCTTGATCAATAAATAGAAATTAAAAATGCATAAGCATCCTTTGTACCCATCCTAATCAAAATCAGCTTTAAATTGATCCTTTATCAGTGAACTCTAATATATATGATTTTGTAAATCTTCATTTATTGACATACATTACAAGCTAAAATTAGTCTGGGTAGATTTCCTTAAAAGAAAGAGTCATGCTAATTATTTTTAATCTGTGGATGCTTGCCTGCCTTTATTTGTGTCTGTTTTGCATGTGTTAAATCAGTTCACAAATATTCTTATTTATAAAATATTGATTCTACATATTCAAATTATTTAATAGGAACTTGGAAGAATGCACATTGTTTCTCTCTCTTTTTTTTTTTTTTCAAGAAAAGAGGATGAAAATGAGTGCCCTTAGAGAGAGCTGCTGTCAGTGCTAGTTTCTGGAAAGTTCATGTCATACAGTATGCCTTTCCTAATAGCTGCTTTCAAGAGTTATGATTGATTAGGGCTTACTAAAAATTCCAGGGTCAGTTGCAGACTTAAAGGCAACAATTCCTCTGTATTTGTAAGAAAAACAGTCTAACTCTTCAGCTCTTGACATTCTTTTCTTTCATCTTGAGGAGAGAGGTAATACTTACTGTCTCTAGCAAAAGCATTGCATGAACTGGCTGTAATTTTTAACCTTAAATTTATTCATATTTCTTTCCACAAATAACTTTATCTTTTCCATTAAAAAAAGTTTCCAAGAAATTAATGAGAATTTAAAGTATCACTGAACTTCGTATCAAGATTTTTAAAATTTTAATCTGAATGTGAAGCTTTTTTTTGGGGGGAAGAGAATTTGGTGGGGGTTTTGGGGTTTTTTTGGTGGCTGTTGTTTTGTTTCTTCGTTTTTTGTTTTTTGTGTTTTATTTGTCAGCCTTCCTAAATCTATTTACTTCATTTTCCTTAAGATAAATGTGGACAAACTATTATTATTATTAAAGTCAAAATAGACTTTTCTTATGTAAGACAAAACTTACTAATAACGAAGCAAGTTATTTAGCAAAGTACTATGGGCTGGCAAATTAATGACTGCTAAAGTATATTAATGAATTTGATCATTAATGACCTGAAAAATAAAAAGTGAAGATGAAAGTTGTTACTGTGATTAAATAGAAATTGCCGATGGGAATCTGTTAAATTTAATTATAGAGTTCGAATTTTTCCAATATGAAAAAAAATCGACCAGTGAGAAAGCTTTGGGGTCAAGCATTCAGTAAAGCTATTTCAGTAGGAGACAGAAAACCTGAGAGTAACCAAGCAAACAGCACCATAAAACAATAACACTGCTTTGCTACTGAGGAATTTTGCTCCTTACTATAGAGTGAATAGGAGTGAATATACCACAACTTTAATATTTCAATGATATTATAAACAGTTGATTCTAATAATGATCTCTTGATGGGTTAAGCTATGTTCCTATATTTAGCAGAAAAGTAGAATTACTGGAGGGCACTGAACTATATATACACTTAATTACCGTTTAAAGGTTATTTCATGAGTTAAAGAAAGCAGATTCTGGAGAATTTGGCTAAGGTAAAGTCTTCCTCAGATTACCCAGGGATTAACTCTCATAAGGAAAAAAAAATGATAACAACCAAATGTTAAGCCTCTTCTTTAACAATTATAAATGTAATGTACACGTTGTAGATTGCCAAAGTGCAAGAAACTTTATACTTAATAATGTGCTCTTTTCAGGGTTTAGGATGTCTTTGTTAAATGATGCTTTTTGTTTTCTTTTAATGGGGGGGTATTTTCTTAATACTAAGGAAAATTTAATCTATCAGAATCCAGGAGCTGAAATGGAGATCTTAACTATTTTTCATGTAGCAAATCTTAATTCCCATTAGGTTAAAAAAAAATCTTGTTTATGCTGATAATGTAGTTTTACTGCACATGTGAATAGAAACATAAAATTTCATTGAGAAGTATCTAGTATGTTCCTTGCTATCAGCAAATATTTATTAATACTCTTTAAGTCATGTGTGGAACTTAACTAATGTTCAAATTTTGCCTTGTTAAGACATAAAACATACTATAAAAAATTAGATACAGGAGAGAAAAACAATCTGGCTAAAATATCTATTCAAGAAAACATACCTTTCCTTTCAAAATTCTTTATGGCTTTCTGATTTCATTTCCTTAGAATATAATTATATAACTTTAGGAAAAAATTCTACAATGGTATTTTAATAAATTACCAACAGTAAGGATGTTTTGAGTGAAATTTATTGAATTTTGTTTCCACATTAATAGAGATACATAGTGAGATAGACACACAATTATATAAGTGTAAAAAACTTACTTTTGGTACTAGTTGTACTTTTAGATAAAAAATTAAGTTATTTCTGACTCTTGTTCCTAAAGTTTATTTAACATCAAACATCCAACTCTACAAATATTTTATTTTTTCACATTATTTATTTCACTTATGTTTTATCACTTGAACATCCCTCCCCCCCAAAAAAAAGATAAATAGATTCATGTGGGTTTATTCAGTTGGCAAGGAGAATGTAGTATTTGAACCAGCAAAATAAAGTTTTTGCTTTAAACTGTTTACATGGTATTAAATAAAAGATTTAATTAGTGAATATGGTAATAGAACTTGAAAATTCTTTTTCTGTTATCTTTTAAACCTACAAGTCAAAGAGAACTTCCAGAAGACCAAACAAAGAATAAATAAGACTGTTCATAAGTATAAATTGGTTTGTAGAATCACAGAATCTTATAGCAAGAAAATTTCTTAAAGATGAGTAAATTCATTCCACACACCGTGGAGCAAATCATGATATAAATGCTATAACTGAGTGGCCATTCTTTCTGCATAAACACTTAACCTCACCTTACAGGACAGAGCACTATTTTAGAGGCCAGCTCGATAAACGTTATAAAAACATTTTTTTCTTATGTTTCCTTAAAGAATAATTTCCACTCATTGATTTTAGTTCTACCCTCTGGAAATTTCCAACTTACGCATAGTCTCTTTTCTGCTCAGCAGTCTTTCATATATTTTAAGACTATTTTGTATTTTCTCACACTTATTTTTCAGCATAAACAACTTCAGGTCTTTTAATTACTATGTGGGTCTTCAGAAAAAAATCAAGAAAAGTTATACTTAGAGAAAGGAGGCTCTTGTATGGAGGTAAAACCTGATAGATCTCAAAGCAACTTGATTGCATCATAAGGCTCATAATAATCATATGTAAATCTGCTTAGATGTACAAAACCAATGTGAATGGCTCCTACTCGGAGAGTGAAACACACGAGATTCCTTTAAACACACATTACAGTAGTACCCTCCTCCTGGGTGCTCGGTATCTCAATATCAATACAAATGTCTATCATTCTAGGTATTTACCTATTTGACCTGTCATCTAACATCCCAGATGAATCTCTTTCTGAGATTTATCTTCTCTTTAGCCATATGCCATGCCATGAAGATTGAACTACCAGTCACTGGCAAATTTGAACCGTACCCTCCCATTTCCATTCGCATTCTTGAGAGAGATTGTGCTTGGATTTAATTAAGGCCCCATCTAGCATGTTAATCGTTCCTCCTATTTGGTGTCATCTGAGAATTTAATAATCATGCTTCATATGTCTTTAGCTAAGCCATTAATATAAAAAATGATGGTCTGTAAAGTGACTCTCATCCCAAGGATTTTACAAGATGATTTGAGCCATTGGGATGGAGAGGATAATATTAAATGACTTTTACTTATATATTTTTTATCTAAACAATTAGACAATATTAATTTTTACAAATAGTTATAATATTAATTGACTCACAATCCAACTAAATTTTGATGTCAGAAAGAAGGAGACATAACCTAACATAGACGTTTTGGTGATGACAGCCTAAAAAGTTGATTCATATTTAGTATATTGCCACATACTGCAGTTTGTGTGTTGTAAGTGGATTTCTTTGTTATTTAAATTTACAAGTAGCTTAAAAGATTTCTGCTAAAATACTCCAAATGGAAAAATGTATAATTTTGCAAAGGTAAGCAAAGAAGAAGAAAAGGCAGAGCTGGCACTCGTCTTTTACTATAACCTTACAATCAGGCACATTGCACACATCACGAGACTCTTAGCAGCTTGGACAAGAAGTTAGCCCCCAATTTTGTAATTACCGAGATTATTTCAAATACAGTTTTATATCCTCAAACACAGCAATAAATGTATGTTGTGCCTTGGGATATTAATAGTTAAGTGAAAGCATCACAAATAAGACATTTAAAAAGGAAGCATTCAGAATATTATTAATAATATATATTTTGGGGCTTCCCTGGTGGCGCAGTGGTTGAGAGTCCGCCTGCCGATGCAGGGGACGCGGGTTCGTGCCCTGGTCCGGGAAGATCCCACATCCCACATCCCACATGCCGCGGGGTGGCTGGACCCGTGAGCCATGGCCGCTGAGCCTGCGCGTCTGGAGCCTGTGCTCCGCAACGGGAGAGGCCACAACAGTGAGAGGCCCGCGTACCACCCAAAAAAAAAATAATAATATATATTTTGGTTAATGCAATTTTTGCACGTTCGTTCATGAATCAAATGTTAATTTGCTCAGTCTTTATATCATTCTTGTCAATTTCACCATTGTATAGGTTTTATACACAACATAATTTTAGCATTGAAATATATGAATAATTTATATGTGAATAAATATAAATGAATACTCCAAATTGTTTTTTATATTCCTTTCTATGTTCCAAACAAAAAAGTTTGATGATCACTGCTTTAAGAACATTCTCTCAACTAAATGATCAAAGTTCTAAAGGGAAATATTGTTCAGACAACTACAAATTTTCACAGCAGTCCGTACTTATTCTTCCTGACAGCAATGACCTATGAGAGACGTGCCAAATATTCAGTCAAAACCCAACAAGGTGGAATTTCCTTATCTGCTAGTTTGTTATCTGAGTGGAAGAGAAATATGCTAATTTAGAACTGTCATGGTTCTTATAGGTCACTCTACTTTAAATATTCACAAATCATCTATTTAGTTTTCAAAGCTAAGATTGTTCTAGGACATATCAAACTCACTGTATAGTTTTTCACATACTACCATTTTCTCCTTCTGGGGATTGGGAGCAGTATTTTCTCATTTTTAGTCTTCTGTTGTTTCTCTTTTCCTTCACAGTACTGAAAGCATATACTAATAACAGTTGTAATACCCGATTCAGGAAATTTGTATTCATTTGAAATTACTAGATGCGTGTTTTAAGTTTTCTTTCTCATCTGTTTTAGGCTTGTACCCTTTTCAATGTTCATTCCATCTTTCAATGAAGAAACATTACAAATATCGTATAAAGTGTTGAGCTGTTTTGCTTTATGTCTTTTCATTGTAGTGTTTAATGATACGCCTTCCCTATTTCCCTGGTTACAAACTCCTTTGAATACTAGTTTAAAAAACAGACACTATTAAAAACGGAAAAATAAGTTGGGCAGATATATGTAGTAAACAAAGCAATAGATAATGTCCTCCAAATAATGCCAATATGCTTTCAAAATATAAACATAATTTTCTAATAGATAAATGAGCAAAGAATAGGAATTGCAATTTTCCAATGAAGGTTTATAAATAGCTAAAAACATATAAAAATATTAAACATCTCCAAGAACTAGATGGTTATAGATTAGAACAAGATACTTTTTTAAGCCTTAGATTAGCCAAGATTTTACAAATCTTTGTAATCTATGAGATAGCATTTTAATGTCATTGAACAAAAAGATGTTCAAAATTCTACATAAGTATAGGCTCAATATTGGTTTCTCTAGAAAGTTCTTAAGATGGTATAAAAATACATAAATGAAAAAATAGTATAAATAAGAATGGGAACAAATGAAGAAGTATAACTGAGACTGGGAACATAAAATGAAGCCCAGACTAGGCTCTCAAAATTAATACTATAAAATGTATACTTATTTTCTCTTCCACTTTCAAGCTTCAGTGAAAGTGTCTGATTGGCAGAACCTAAATCACATCCTGAAACTTAGCTGCAAGGACATCTAGGGAATGTAGATTTCAGTTTCCCAGCTTACACAGCACAGGAAGACATACAAGAAGGATGCTGAAATGGATATTTAGTCAGTCTATCTATCATATCTGCTACAATGCAATAGTCAAGCACATTTTTAAGCTGAGGGAAGGGGAAAAAAAGTTTTGTAATAAAAAATGCTTTGTGTTCCCCTTAGCGTTAAGGCAGGACTCTGCTCATTCAGAGCTTGAATCTCATTTATAATCTCTTTTCAACTGGGTGCCATTCTTTTTTATTTGTCAACTCCTTCTTCCATTTTGTTATCCATGTTTTTTAGCAAGCTGGAATTTCAATCAGTTCCCTCTATGTTCCATTGTAATTGTAGACTGCCTCTTGATGCAACCTCATGGGAATCACTGCGATTGTGCCACTGAGATGTTGTGTATCAGAGGCAAAACTGTGAATATGCAATGGAGAAAAGCCCTTAATGTATGCGTCTTCACAATTTCCCTACTTCCATTACACATTTGCTCCGTCCAATCCTGGGGAATGCATTTTTAGAGAATCAGGACAATGGGTGAGGCAAGTGAAACTAAAACAAGCCCAGAGAGGCCAGGTTTACTGACACAGTGCAGAGCTTAAAGTGAGTGGGTCTCTGGAGGCAAGAGAATACTAAACGGGATTGTAGGTTTTTGCTGATGGAAGAGAGAAAATCGATAGAATTAGTGTTCGTCTATTGAGTCTCCTGTCAGTGTCCTCTGAGAGAAGAGAGCAAAGATGGGAATTACATTTATTTTTGATTCATACTCTGTAATTCTTTGAATTTAATAATCCCACAGTGACACTGGTCCAAAGAGGCTACCGACTCACATGTAAATTACATGTGAAGTTTATGCAAAGTAGCATAGACTTTATGATAGAAAAGAATTTTTTTCACCATGCCTACATCAGGGTTCTTCCACCCAATCAAACAGGTTCTGACAGGATATAAAAAATATTTTAAATGACAAACTGTTAAATCAGAGATACAGATTGAATCCTGTCAATTGTCAGCAGTGAAATAAAGCCCACAGTACATTAAAAGACTGCACTGGAAGCCTTGCAGTGTGGATGGAGTATAGGATTAAGTGTGGGAGTGCTGAAAGATATATCTAGGGAAGAAGGTGTGGCCTTAAGAAGGACCTAATAGGAAGATTTTATTTTATTCAAAAATATTGGTTTTAAGCAGGTCACGGACAGGATCAAATTTGCATTTCAAAAAGATCACCCTGGCTTTAATGTGGAGAATGGATTAGTGGAAGGGAACAAGAACAGAGAAAGGGAAACTAGTTAGGTCATTATTGCAAGAATCTGGAAGAGAGGTCATGGTTTTACTTAGATCAAGGTGGTAGGAAGAGAGGCAACTGGGCAGAATCTAACGACTCCAGCAATGTTTTGTTTTCTATAAGATTTGGTAGGTCTTCCCTGGTGGCGCAGTGGTTGAGAGTCCTCCTGCCGATGCAGGGGACACGGGTTCGTGCCCCGGTCCGGGAACATCCCACATGCCGCGGAGCGGCTGGGCCCGTGAGCCATGGCCGCTGAGCCTGCGCGTCTGGAGCCTGTGCTCCGCAACGGGAGAGGCCACAACAGTGAGAGGCCTGGGGTAAGAGTGTGTGGCTGAGGATAACCTCTAAGTTTCTGGGCTAGGCAACAGGGAAGATAGTGGGTTTGGTTTAGTGAGATAAGTCATTTATGAGAGGAAGCAGTTTTTCAGGGGAGATAATATATTCATTTTAGGGATATGGTGCATCTGAGGTGCTGGTCCAAGTGAACATTCAAATGTGCAGTTGAGTTTGATACATGAAGTTACCATTTCCTTTGCTGTTTATTATTCATCCTACTGTTCCCCTCTCAGAGATTCTTCCAACTATATATCTTTTTTTCAAAATTTCCACCACTTTCTAGTATCAAATCACATCATGCCTGAAAGTGGAGCAACTTTTTTTATGAGTCACTGTGAGCTGTTCTAAACCTGTGCTTCCTGCGTAGACCTCAGGTAATTGCTCTCCATGAAATCCTATAGGGTTATTCTATCTTCCTAAGCAAAAACCTACTTGAAGAACAGACAGTGAAATGTGCACTGAAATAGAATTCACTAAACAACTTCTCTCTCCTTATTGTTTCTTTTCTTCTAACTCCTAACGGTTCTCCGGGTTTTTATAACCTGCTCCCAAAAGCAGCTGCTGCATCCTATCAAGGTGATCCTATTAGAGGAAAGCAGCTTCAAAGCATCAGAAGTTGATGCCCATGAAGTATGGCTTTTCACTGTTTCAGGTTTTTATGTTATTTTATTTCTTTTTTATTTCTTATTTCTTTTTTATTTCTATTTTATCTTTTTTGTTTCTCTTATTTCTTTTTATTTATTAAAAATTTTGAGGCTGGCATGAATATGAAGCACTGAACACTGCCTATGTGTAAAATGAATAGAAGATCTTATTTCAGTGAGGGTTTAGCATCATTTTCATATACACAAAACACACATAAGCATAACAAACCCTCTTTATAATGTAACAACTAGAATGCAAATTCAAGTAATAATAAAAAATGTAGACAACTTAGAATTAATGAGAGTATCTTGATGACCAATTTTCCTATTAGCCATATTTTGCTTTAAAGTGAAGAAAACTGAGAATCTCAATGGGAGAACCTTATTTATTTCTCTAAATGACTGCTGATCCATAGCTGTACACTATTTAGTTGACAAAGTATCTCAACAGTGTAACTATTCCTTTTTTGTTCAACAAATATTAAGAAGACAGTGATCATGATGAATTTATCAGCCAAACACGTTTCCTGCCATAGTTTATTTGAATCCCTCCTTAAACCATATTACTCAATACAAATTGTCTGTGTGATGGAGCTTACTGTGATGTAGGCGATTAGTGATGTCGTAGCTGCTCTCACATTGACTTTATTCCAGAAAAGAAAATAAGTTATACCATGCAAACACACAACTGAGAGCAGAGGCGTTTTTCTTAAGCTTAACTTTGGAGTTGATTTGGTCTATTACCTGCCTTATTGAATTTTGTTCAGAATGTTGTATAACTCAGTTTGCTATTATCGCTTCTGTTCTGTCGAGGATATTCAGACAGCATAATTTATCCTTTGGCGCCAGCAAGAGCATGAATAATATGCTGTCTAGAATACAATGGGAAGAAAATCATCTTCATTGCTTTCCTGGAGTCTTTCCTTAAGCTGGCTCCATGGTTTTTCAGGCTACCTCCAGAGCATGCTACATGCTGTGGTCCACATGGACTAGCCTTGAGCCTGGAGGGAGGCTCCAGGGTTCTCTGACTGGTCACTGCTTCTCCTGCACTTCTTCCTTCTCCCACTTTCCTCTCTCCTTCTCTGCTGGGACATGACATGCACCAGGAGCAAATGAAAGAAATTCACAATAGTGGGCAAAGTTTGGTGGAAGAAACATAATTATTGGGTTGGCCAAGAAGTTCTTCGGTTTTTAAGTAAAAATAAAAGACACATTTTTCATTTTCACCAAGAACTTTATTGAGCAACGTATTCACCATTTTGTTCCACTACCTTCTGCCATTTTTCCAGTAACTTCATAATTCCATCTTCCCGAAACTTTTTATCTTTTTGAGCAAAGAACTGTTCCGGGTGCCTTTTACAGTCTTCCAGGGAATTGAAATTTTTCCTATTAAGAGAATTTTGTGAAGACCGAAATGAATGGAAATCTGAAGGTGCATGTCTGGTGAATATGGCGGATGAATCAGAACTTCCCAGCCAAGCTGTAACAGTTTTTGCCTGGTCATCAAAGAAACATGTGGTCTTGTGTTATCCTGATGCAAGATTATACATTTTCTGTTGACTAATTCCAGACACTTTTCATTGAGTGCTGCTTTCAGCTGGTTTAATTAGGAGCAGTACTTGTTGGAATTAATCATTTGGGTTTTCAGAAGGAGCTCATAATAGAGGACTCCCTTCCAATCCCACCATATATACAACATCACCTTCTTTGGATGAAGACCAGGCTTTGCTATGGTTGGTTGTAGTTCATTTCGCTTGCCCCACGATCTCTTCCATCCCACATTATTGTACAGTATCCACTTTTCATTTCCCATCACAATTTGTTTTAAAAATGCAACATTTTTGTTATGTTTCAGTAGAGAATCGCATGCGGAAATACAGTCAAGAAGATTTTTTTTTTCTGCTTAACTTATGTGGAACCCAACATCAAAGCGATGAACATGACCAAGCTGGTGCAAATGATTTCCAATGCTTGATTTGGATATTTTGAGTATGTCGGCTACCTCCCGTGTGGTATAATGTTGATTATTCTCAATTAATGTCTTGATTTGATCACTATCAACTTCAGCTGGTCTACCCGACTGTGGAGCATCGTCCAGCAAGAAATCTCGAGCGCAAAACTTCACAAACCAGTTTTGACCCATTCGATCAGTCACAGCACCTTCTCTGTACACTGCACAAATCTTTTTTTGTGTTTCAGTTGCTTTTTTACCTTTCTTGAAATAATAAAGCATAATATGCTGAAAATGTTGCTTTTTTCTTCCATCTTCAATATTAAAATGGCTACACAAAAATTCATCAATTTTGATGTTTTTTTTTTTAAATGCACACTGGTATGATAGCTGTCACAATACAATCTAACAAAATTGTTGTGAATGAAGTTAAAGACAACCGAGCGCTACTAGAGACATCTTATGGAAAAAAACGAACAAACCCTTTGGCAAACGCAATATATAGAATACGACAGGACAAATGCAAGATATAGAAACTATACTTCCTTATGGTCACTTCTTTTCCTCTACTGGTTTCCAGCTCATGAGGATAAAGGGGCAGCATGGGAATAGAGTTACTTCCTGCTTGGGATGCTCCCCTAACATTAGGAGAATAAGACAAGGTAAAGGTAGGAGGTGGTGTAGGCCATCTTTGCTTTGGGTTTTAAGGGAGGAGGTCTCTTTCTTCTTATACTGGAACGATTAAAAACCAGAGGAACAAATAAGAACAGGTGGTATTCTTTCTTAGGCCTGCTTCTACTCTAAGTCTTTGAAGAAATGAGGAGAACAAGCCTCACCACTCATGTTGTCCAGGTCACTAGGGTAGAAAGAGATCAAGCTGGTAAAACAGAGTCATTGCCAGTCTTGAAACAACAGGAAGACAGGGACTGATGTCTTTGTTATTGTATTCTATTACTAAGCACACACAGAACCTAGAACAGTGCAGGAACTCAGTATGTATTTATTTAATTAATCATATTATTTGGTTGTGGGTTCATAAATTAAATGATTAGTTGTCTTGAATTAAACCTGGTTGAGAAGGAGGCTATTAGGTGAATGAATATAAATCATGGGAACACTGGTATTTCTGGCTCTATCTGTCACAACTAAAGCATCCCAAAATTAAATGTTAGCTAAACTGGTCATAGAGGATAGAGTGATGACTCCGGCAACATGTTGACCCTTCTCCAACCAAAGATGAACAGTTTTCCAATCAGAAAATTATGTTTTGCCTGCTCTTGTTGGTTATGATAAAAGTAGGTCCTACTTTGTAAAAATAAAGTAGGACCTGTAACCTTTGGCCAAAATATCACATACACATAAGCAGAAAATGTTATCACTTACATGGTGTGAAAAAGATACTGGCAAAAATATCCATCCCCAAATATTTTTCCTGACAGCTCTCAACACGCTTGTAATTCCACAACTACAGATGTTTCACTTTAGGTAGTGAGTGCTTTGGTTTTCAAATGTCTTCTTTTATTATGCCAATATCTCAAATTGTTATTAGACAAACTTTTATTCGGAGCATGGCCTCTTAGGAGTGGTTAACACTGAGAACATATCTGATTCTTTGAGACCATCTGTTTCCATTTTTGCAGTGGCCATTAGGTGGCCAGTGAGGTTCTGATGATTCCATCCATGTTTTTTAGGCATGTTTTATATTTATTTTTTTGGAGTATGTTAGATAATTGTGCAGTCCAGTCCTTTTTTTAAATCCCTAAATAATAGGAAAGTGTTAAAACATCAAAATGTTTAGAGAAATAAGAAGCTATTTGTGATCATAGCGTTATAGATGTTAAGAAGTAGAAGGTAACATAGTTTGTCATACAATCATTGCTTCTTGGGCTTTTGATGAAATTCAAGTGTAATATCTAGTCTATGTGCTTTATTTTACAAGGAGCAAATTAACGTATATACAGATTAAGTCACTGCTTTAATAGATAGAGGCTGAACCCAGGGCAAAACTAGATCAAGAATTGACAGAGGAGGAAGCTTTCTTCTGATTCTCCCAGTTTCAGTTTCACTTCCACAATTTTCTCTCATTAAAGATTGATAACTATCATATGCTAGGGTAACCATTCTCTTCTTATTCCTGCTCTATCCACTAGAGTTGTTTGCATTAGTGAGGGGCCACATAGATACCCCTCTGTTGTCAACACACAGTAGCTATGTTTCCTGGCTGCTTGATTTTCTGTTTGGAGGCCAAAGATTGCCCCCCCCGCCCATCAAAAAAAA